>NW_025766504.1:0-36747 GCF_003918875.1 Haliotis rubra
GCATTAATCAGTACAAGCAAGGACTTCAAGGTCGGCTCGGAGTCAGTATAATGTGTGTCTGAGTGGAAGTCTTCGCTGCTTAACTGCGGCATGAGTATTTCAGTGGGCTAGCACTATAAAACCAGCTTAAGATCTGGGTACAAGCTGCCGCACATATACACACACGCATGCACGTCGTCATATGAGCGAAATATTCTCCAAGCACGACGTTAAACCCCAATCCCACCTCACCTCACCTCTTACTCTGCGTCATGTGCCTGGCTGAGTCGTACCACAAATCAACTTTTATCTCAGCTAAAAGTGACTACAACCAAAGAGATGAGAAGTAACTTCTGTATGTTATGACAAACAGCAGAATAACAATAACAACAGCATGTACTCGAATAACAAGTCTATCATATGGTATATTTTGGCATTACATATTCAGAAGTACAGATTTACCAGCACTTTTTGGAGGTTGCTTTCAAAGTCATCCGCCTATCCCTCTCAGACACCGCGGCTATCCACTTTTATTGTGCTGGCGGTGATTCGTTAGGTTCCTGGCTCTGGGGAATATGGGCTCGAATTTGACTAAAAAAAAGCCCACCCCACCCTACCACTATGATTACAGGTACCGATAGCTATCATCACTTGGTTGTAATATCTTTAAGCTTGATAACAGTGCAAGAATCGTCGCCAAGAGCAATAAACAAGAATTGATTTTAACATACAGCCGAATGCCTTTGTTACCGACCCACCAACTTCTAGAATGCCGATCTAACAATAACTCTTGGTGTTCGCGCAAAGATAAAGATCTTGTGGGTTTTGTCGGCACCATTCCTGTATTGGTGGGTTTTACCTAAAGTGATATATGTCTAGGACTTGCATCATCTCGTTCTGTTCCTCTAAACGCTCCAGAAAGAGGTGCGGTGTGGTAGCCTAGTGGTTAAAGCGTCCGCTCGTCACGCCGAAGGGCCGGGTTCGATTCCCCACATGGATACAGTGTGTGAAGCCCATTTCACCGGTGTCCATATTTACCTGGAATATTACTAAAACGGCGTAAAACTAAACTCACTCGCTCACTCTAACTGAAGGGATACGAAGCTCTGGAAAGCTGTCAGTACCATCGAGTTGATTCACCACCATCATCACATTACATTTGCATGGTGACTTAAACGTTCAGCGAGTGAGTATGGTTTAGCACAATATTCCATTAATATCACGGCGGGGACACCAGAAATGGGTTTCACACATTGTACCCATGGGTTGAATCGAACCCGGGTTTTCAGCGTAACGAGCGGATGCTTTAACCATAAGGCTCCCTCACCGCCCTGACTTAATAGTTCAAGATCAAACAAGCACCGTGTCTTTACGAAATGATCTGGACCCGGTTGTATCAAACTTTATAAAGCTTTAATCGTTAATTAAACTATAATTCGTTAATCACTGATTATCTTCAGTTGCAAGAAATCCTTAATAAAGGAATCCCTTCATTAATCCATTATTAAGCTAATGAAGGTTTGGGGGTATCATTAACTCATCATTAGCTGTATCAACATGGCAGACGACATAATCTACCATCAACTTCGACGTCGGAGAAAAGAGAAACATTTTCATGAACGGATTAATTAACTCCCCACCGGGTGCCACAGGGACATATATGTCCTTCCTCTTAACTTCCCCTCACTTTGAAGTTCAATAAAATTCTAAATATATCACATATTTATATACAAATATACCTCACAGTTTTGAATTCTGCGGGAAATTCCCTGTTTTCTTGATACCATCCACTATTAAAATCAGACAAAACTAAAGTGCTTAAAATAACCTTCGTCGTGTCGCCATTTTTGACACAATATGTAATCGCGATTCACAGAGTTATTTGCTGTAAGTTTTGAAATGTGTGAAGTTTGACAATTACTGGGAATATAGAATTTCAAAAATAGCATAGTAATGATCACTGATATCAGTTTTTTTCATAAAATCACTAATGATAATTCTGAAACGTTGCCGATGAACCTAGAATCGGTTGGGATGTTTTCGAAAATACACTTACACAAACGCCGAAGTGCGTTTTCCGCCATATTGGATACTGCTTACAAAATCACGTTTCGCGAAGGCCGGTATTGAGACACCAATTACATCACGTATACATTTAGATTTCATATTCAGCTGCGAGAAATACACCACTTTGAATTCCCTATACATTTTGGAATCAAATTACAAATGGTCTTTATCACCAATACCAACTGTCTAGATGAAATGAAATTCGAAAGATATTGGGGTGAAAACAGAACATTATTACTTGTACGAACATTGCACTTGTTTGAAATGTAAACAAAGAAAAAATCCGATTTTTTACACTGCGTAGCATTTTTCTGGAATTGTCCGACACCCAGCCGTCCATTCTGTGCTTGCAATAGCTCAATATCTTTAGAATATGCATGGAAAGAGTATCGTGCCAGGCGAAATTAGGAAATTAAAACAGATACAATGCAATGATTTGATAATTCTTAAGAATTTATCAAGGTTTCCGTGCAACATGACGCATGACTGACGCAAAATAACGCAGAACGGCAGCGGTAATTATCAGCATTTCTGGCTTCTTCTCTTATTCATCCAATGAAAACTATAAAAACATATAACAATACACAGAGAGTCAGGAATAATTCTGATTGCTTACATCACATATTTATGTACAAATGACGCCATGACTGACGCAAAATAACGCAGAACGACAGCGAGTAATTATCAGCATTTCTGGCTTCTTCTCTTATATTCATCCAATGAAAACTATAAAACATATAACTAATACACAGAGAGTCAGAATAATTCTGATTACTTACATCACCATATTTATGTACAAATGACGCCATGACTGACGCAAAATAACGCAGAACGACAACGGTAATTATCAGCATTTCTGGCTTCTTCTCTTATTCATCCAATAGAAAACTATAAAACATATAACAATACACACAGAGTCAGAATAATTCACGATTACTTACATCACATATTTATGTACAATATGATCCCTGAATCAAGGGAAGAGTCCTCGCCAAATCTTGTGTACCCTTGTCAGCTGTGAAGTCGCCATTTTGTAAGAAATCGGTCAGCGGTAGTGATGTCATACGTCAACCTTGTTGTTGCACATTCTAGGCAATTTCTTTGAGGTGAAGGTCGGCTGAACAAGAGTAAACACAATCGCCCTATCCTTCCGATTACACTGTCAGTATTATGATGTGTTATTTTGCGTATAGTTCAGATATATTTTCCATGAAACTGACTTCAGTATCTACATTTAGTTTTGTTCAATATCATATCATACGTGGATATAGGGTATACATTCTATATTTTTGAAAGTTTTTGATTGTTTTGAATAATATTTACATAAGAAATTGACACATTTAGTGTAGTAGACCATATTCTGTCTGAAAACACTTTTCATTTGCATTTTGAAACATGTTGTTCCATTTTGTATTGATTTCTTTGGACGTTCTATTGTTTAACCCAATGCTATTGAGCTCAGACGTTATTTTTGTCCCATATCTGCTTCTTTTTGTCATTAGTAATGGAGTTAGTCAGTTTGCTGTTTAACACACTGATATGATCTTCAACTAGGCCTGTATTTCACAACTTTCAAAGTTTTACAGCGATTTCTGACGGCAGTCATTTTGCAGACTATAGATGAGTGTTTACCTGCAATGCATCATGGATAATAATTAGGATTCCCTAAGTTAATCATGGTTTAATGACAGGACCTTTGTTAGAGGCATACTTAGTTAATGGATTGTTTAAATAAGGGTTTATACAACCGTATTTAAAACACTTCATTAACTAATCAACACGATAGAATTTAATCAATGATTAGTGTTTTAATTGATGATTACATAATTACGCGATGATACAACTGGGTCCTGATACAGAAATATATCTTTTTCCACACAAATAATATTCAATACGTTTCATGCCGACATTAAACCCGTTCTTGTTGAAACACTGGTCTTGGCGTGGGACAATCGCTAGCAATGTACTATTGTTAACATTCTAAATCACGTTTCAGATCACGTCTCTCTGCGACATCTGTACGAGATAAGTATACTACCGAATCCCCGTCTGGAATCCAGGAGAAAAGTAGGTCAACATGACCCAAATACCCAGTTACGCCTTGTCGCCCTCAGGGTGAGGTGAGGTGAAATTAGGTTTAACGTCGATGCTTGAGAATATTTCGCTCATATGACGACATGCATGCGTGTGTATGTGTATGTGCGGCTGCTTGTACTAGCCCAGACTTAAGCTGGTTTTATGGCGCTAGCTCACTGAGATACCATGCCGCAGTGAAGCATGAATACCCCACTCAGAAACATTATACAGACTCCGAGCTGATCAGTCCTTGCTGTACCCATTAATGCAGAGAGCCAGACGGGGACCAACAATAACCATATTTTAACGTATTTTGGTATGACGCGGCCGGGGATCAAGCCGCGGCCTTCCGCTCTCGGGCGGATAATCTAACTCCACTACACCACGGAGGCGGTCTTGTGACCATGTAAAATTCCTTATACGTCTTGATGCTACTTCGCCTCCGTCTAGACGTGTTTGCTGTGCTTAATGACAAAACGACTGATAAAAGCACCGGCATGCTCACTGATTCCCAAATCCGTCTGGAGGCGTTGACATGTGCTCTGAAACCACATTTTGCATTGAAGCTCAATCCTTTGTTGAGAGGAATATCCTATACTGCGTGGATAAATTATACGTTTATTGATAACTTCTTTTTATTCTGTATGCGACGTTTCAGAGCTAATTCATGCCCTTCATCAGGGAATGAATGCTGTCCATAAAGGTGTCATGTATTGCTATCCATAAACGTGTGTTTGTTCGTCCAACCTCTAAAATGCCCTTCACGAACTGAAAACCCTATGTACCCTCTGGCCAATGGGCTCATTCACAAACAGCAGGGGCGTTGGGGTAGCCTGGGTTCGATTCAATATATGGACACAATGCGTGAAGCCCATTTCTGGTGTCCCGTGATATTGCTGGAATATTGCTAAAAGCGGCGTAAAACTAAACTCACTCACTGACAGACACTATAAACACTAATGTGAAAGAAAAGACAGCAAATTGCTCAACAGTCGGTTGATGGACGTCATGAAGTGGCTTAAGTGCCCGATGCTTGCTACAGTATTTGAACCTCGCCTCATGACGCTGGAATCCTTTAGTCCAGAACAACGCCTTTTCTGTGGCTGGTCTAACGATAACTAAACACAAGGCCAGTTTATCTACGACGAAAGCCACTGTGCCCGCACCATTGATATTCCTTCAGTTACAGAGTAAACGTGAATTGTTACATGTTTCTACCTGTCAGGACTTTAGTTTTTGACAGCTTTATTGGATTGTTAATGTTTAAAGAAGGACTTATGTGTTTTGAAGATACTCTATAAAAGACTTGAAAAACTTACGCAGTTTAATGATAAGTAGTTTTATGTTATTTACAGTGTCAGTAAAATGTCTTGCACTTTCCCTAGTGTGAAAATTAGGGCTGGATATTGCCCTGATTCTCATATTGCGATATATTGCAATAATTTAAGAGATATTGCAATACATATTGTGATATGTTGACTGGAAGGTTTCTGCCCAAGTGCGTACAACATAAATTCATAATAAACACTCCCAAAAAGTGGAATCCGAACTTTCAAATTGGATAAAAAGTATAAGCTTTACAAACTTTTCAAAGACAGACATCTTATGAACGCACCACCATTTCTCTTTATCACCACCCCTAAACACAACGCACGTGCACATCGCAGCAGCCCCATACATGTGCATTGTGTGTCCTTCTTGATTTAAACAGTTTTCAAGAAGGTCGATAAATCACTGTAGACCATTAATTTTGACAATCGTCTTGCATCACACAGTCGTTAGTGTTTGTTTCTAGCTGGATTTTTGGTTTGAAAATGAAAATCGCACACATGTAAATTTCACGTCATACACTAATCATCTTTCAAGAGCGATTACTGTACAAACAACTATGGTCCATCGGAAGTACAAGTGGTGATGCGCTCTCTAAACATTCATTATTATCATTGATTGACTCCGATATATCTCCCAGTTTTTCAATCGTAAATTGAAATGAGGTTCCTTACATTTTACGAGTATAGCCCTCTGTGTACGACATCATTTTCTTAGATGCTGTTACACCATACTTTCACGTTCCCTGTCCCCCAGCGTGTATGTGATGGCTGTATGCCGATGGTTTACAAATAAATAAAATGTTTTGAGTCTTAATATGGAAGTTTAATTGAAGTATTGCAACAAAGTTTTGCAAACATAATAATGAAGGTAATAGTAGGGCTTTGACGGGTAACCGGTGGGTAATGAGTTGGACCCGGGTACCCGTCTCAATACCTGGACCCGTTATGATCATGTGACTAATAGATTAAACAATGTAATGTGTTATTCTTTCATGATTAAAAGGTTATACTGTCTTTGAAGATTTAGACATAATTACAGTCACTTCTTTTTAAATATAATACATGGTTAAGATATTAAAAACTCGAAATTTTAGTCTCCGAGCTGAGGAATATAATGCCATTTCTTCAGAAATTTGATGTCAGGAATAAACATAACGGGAATCTGGGTGGGGTGGGGTAATAGTGGGTGGGTACCCGGGTTGAAAATTTGGACCCGTCCCAGCCTTAGATAATAGTATAACATGAATCTCATGGTCAGTGCTGTTTGCTTCAACAAAATGCACTTCAAATGTCTTCAATGCAGTAAGTAATTATTGTCACTGCATGTCAGCGATTCATTCACATTCAACTTCAACTTGAATATGTGTTAGCATGAACTATTGAAAAATGAAACAAAACATGATTTAGGTTTACTGCTTGAGCTTAAAATCTCATGTGACCTCCATTAACTAAGATGCGTGACTAGAATGCTATTATACAGTCCTACAAAGTTTATAAGACTTAGGCCTTTATGATAAGTTGATAACATATGTCCTATTAGGAAACAAACCAAAATAACGAAATAATGCGAATTGTAAAATGGTCACTCAGAGCCAGAGGCTCCAAGTCCAAAAACAAAACTGGTCCATTTGAGGCCACTTAATTCCTCCAAACTGTCACATATGAAACCATTTCAAACCCACAAACCTTAAAGCATTTGGTAGAATATTTGGCAGTTTTGGAGCCACTAATAAAGATACTTCCAGTTGTAAAATGTTACATGAAACCAACAGAAACAAGTTCATTTGCGACTTTTAGAGCACATTTTGTTGCCATGGAAATCAAGGGCAGATAATTCAAAGGGAGCTAACTCTGGATGAACCAATATATTGCAGAATCTGAGCCATATCGCGATAATCGTGTCGCGAGATACTGTACCGGTATATACCGGTTTACCTGTAATATTGCACAGCCCTAAAAATGTAGCTTAAGAATAGCGTGGAAAATGTTTATGTATTTCACGGCTTGACAGGTGCTGCTGAGGACCTCTGACAGGTGCTGCTGAGTGCTGAACATATGTTAGCGCCAGTTGAACATTCATAACTTATTTATTCTGTCACTATTAACACTATGGAGACATCAGTACACTCAGCAGCTAACCTGTGAATACTGTTTTGATCGTGAGATCCGGTCAATCTTTGAAAAGGTTACTGAAAGGCCTTGAAAATATTTTATCTTTATCATTACATGATTTTATAAACGCTTGCTCTGTCCCAAATTTCTCAAGTAGGTTCGAATATACAAGGGATAAATTTCAGTGTAAAAACAGTCTAGGGTTATTTAATTGCCTTTTTAAAATATATTGAATTGTATGAAAATGGTTGAAAATATGTTTTAAATGTGTTAATTGCACAATCAATCTCTGCTGAAGTGATGGTGTAAATCCAGCTAGGGTTTATGAAAGAAGCAAAAGTAGTGTAAGTCCCGATGGTCCTTAGTATGGTGATCTGCCTTCAGTAACTGTTGTTGGCGATCAGTATCGTGTTATATACTCACACGCAAAAGAAACGCAAGTTTCTTACTCAAAGGAGGAATTAAACTCAGACCCCTAAAATTATTACAACGTTGGTAAATAATGATGGTTGATGGTGTTGTTAACATTTTCTGTTGCAAAGCCAGTGTGGGAACAGAAAACAAAACCCGAATCACCACAACGCACCGCTTCAATGGCGATGTGGGCATCATGCACACTTTCCTCATGCCATCAAACATGCACGAGTTTTCACCATCTTCAGTGGGTATAAAACTGAGCCAAAATCTTTGGCCAGTCACTCTTTGTTCAACAATGCCACGTTTAAATCAACTTGACAGGAACCAGGCTATCTGACGGTTGGAAGCTTGAGAGTCTGTCCAAAATGTTGCCCGTCACTTTAATGTCAACATAAGCACGATCTACCGTCTCCAGCATCGATACAACGCAACGCAGACTACAGATGACCTTCCCCGAAGCGGCCGACCTAGGGTCACCACCCTCGACAAGATCGACACATTACACGTCAACACCAGCGAGATCCTTTCCTGACAGCAAGCCAGACTGCTCGAGACACCATAGGAACGCATAATCGACGCATCAGCCGTGACACTGTCATCCGACGTCTGCGTTCCAACAATCTACGATGTCGCCGACCAGCACGTCGTCCTGTCCTCCAACCACGGCATCGACAGGCAATGACTTCAGTGGGCACAGGGTCATCAAACTGGCGTCAACTTGAATGGAGACGTGTCATGGTTCGGCGACGTCAAGACGAGTTTGTCGACGTCAAGGAGATCGTTTTGGTGACAGAAATGTTCTGGAAAGGGATGCATTGGGTGGACCTAGTGTCATGATTTGGGCCGGAATTGGACTTAATGCGAGACTTGGACCAATGTGCTTCCAGAATGTGGGTCAAGGTCGAGGACATGGGGTCACAGCTCAGCGTTACATTGACCAAGTCATCAGACCCCATGTTGTTCCATTTTTCGCCCAACATCGTAACCACCTTTTCCAGCAGGATAACGCTCGTCCACATGTTGCAAGAGTTACCATGGACTTTCTTCAACAACACAACATCCGTGTCTTACCGTGACCAGCTCTCAGCCCTGACCTGAACCCCATCGAGCACTTGTGGGATGAAGTTCAAAGGCGCCTGAATGAAGTGCGACCAGTGCCTACAACTGCTGATGAACTTCGTACAGCTGTTCTGGATGTGTGCAGGGAGGATCCCCAGGGCCTTTACGAATCGTCTGATCCACTCCACGTACAGGGAGATGTGTTGCAGTGATCAATGCTAATGGTGGCCAACACCAGGTATTGAATGACGTCATGGCAATTGACTAGAATCTGCGCAATTCTCTTGCTGTCACAAAATGTAATGACGTCATCTGTTTTGTTGCCAATGAACTCGTCTTGCTCAAATTTCTGTATATCTGACGCTGTTGGTATTTGTATTCTATACTTTTAAAAAATAAGTACATATATACTTTATACTAGACTTGCGTTTCTTTGCGTGTGAGTTTATATTGTAATTTGCCTGTAAGTTTTAGATTTTATATGCTAGTTCTACGACTGTATATGTGATATTCTAATTGTTTTTACTGTTCTTTGTCAACAGGGGACGGTGGGGTAGCTTAGTGGTTAAAGCGTTGTCTCGTCACGCCAAAGATCCGGATTCGATTCCCAACATGGGTACAACGTGTGAAACCCATTTCTGGTGTCCTCCACCGTGATTTTGCTGGAATATTGCTAAAAGCGGCGTTAAGCCATACTCACTCCTTACTAACTCTATATGTTGGATATATTTGTCATGAATGTATAATTTGTGTTAGTCACTATATGGCTGAAATACTGCCGATGTGACTAAAAATCTCACCCTCTCACTCGAATATCAACGAAAGAAGGTGAGTATATATCATATATACCTCTTATATACTGAGTCAAAAGAAACTTCACAAAATGTAATTTGAAAAATAATGAATAATTTTTCTCTGATGATGTACATCTATGTATCCGAAATGGGATCCCTATCTTTCGACTCTAGAAAAACGTTAGCAAAACCACTCAAACCCATCCATTCGTCGTGCAAATGACGTTAGTGCCAAATCAGGTTTTGCACGTGCAGTCGATCACGTGATCTTCGCATCGAAGTTTTCTTCATATGCACGTGTTTGCATTGGCCTCAAGAATTGAAAAAACACTTTAAAACCACACTTCTAACGGTACTTGAAATGCCACGATTGTCAATATGTGCAACGTGAACGTGCTGTTG
This sequence comes from Haliotis rubra, assembly GCF_003918875.1. Lineage (NCBI taxonomy): Eukaryota > Metazoa > Mollusca > Gastropoda > Lepetellida > Haliotidae > Haliotis > Haliotis rubra. Next base: position 10,238 of record NW_025766504.1, read on the forward strand.
GCATGCTGCAAGCAAGGAAGATCAGTTATTGACGTCGCAAGAGCAATAGAGCACGTTTGGGATGCACTTGGGAGAAGGCTTCGTGGTCTTAGGAACCAATCTCCAGAATTTGCAGGAACTTGGCGCTGCCTTGCAAGAGCAATGGCGCAGAATCCCCCAAACACGTGTTCACAAGCATCAGGCAGTCGATGAGGAGACGGTGTTTGGCAGTGGCGAATGCGCGGGGCGGCCATACACGATATTGAACTGAGAAATTTCGCATTATTATTCTTGTGACTTGACATTCTGTATACCCATGTTTTGGAACGGCGGTGTAGCCCTAATGGAACTGATTATGGCACTGTCAGTGTATCGAGTACATCACACGGATCTCAGCAATGAAATAATAACAATTTAACAATCTTACCATCTCTTGTTCTTTATAGTGCCCTGAAGAAAGAATGTAAGTTTCTTTTGACTCAGTATATATTGTTGCATTATTGTTAAAAGCGGCGCAAAAGACCCTGTTCACTCACTAACTCACTGACACTTCTGGTTTAGATGAGTGAGTGAGTGAAGTGAAGCTTATTAGCCACACTGGCAGAATTTCGGCCATTTTAGGACTAAACAAATCATGCGTTGATAATAAGTAAACTTTCATTATACAAACTGTCGGCAAAGGAAAATAAAGAACTAGAATATCACAGAGAGGATTGAAGAAAGTAGCTAGCATGTAACTTTAAAATTATACCACTATTTAGGAAATACAATGTATGAACGGACTATAGATCGCCAACAACTGAAAGTAGATTACCAAACTAGGGACCTTAGGGACCTACAGTACTTTTGCTTCCTGAATGGAGTCCAGCTGCACTCTCCTACCCAGAGTTCCGTGCGGCAAGCCAACATAGTACCTCTGCCACAGGCCACAAAAATGTGACGATTCGTCACATTTTACACAGTCCTTTCAAACAAATAAATGTACAGATAGGAAATTCCCTCAAGTACAGTTAAAATCATTTTACCACATCAAACATGAACATAGTTGTATTCACAGGAAAGCAAACGAAGTAAATAGCACTGCACTACTTGAAATGCACGCAGTGAACCATTGTTTACATCAGTTGTTCGGCTCACGTGCCGATAGCCCCCCCTACCTAACGCTACTACTTTGGCATAGATCTACTACAGCTGATTACTATGTACAACTGGGAATGGGTTTGGGGGATGAAACGCCTGTGAAAAGAGCCTAATGCTTTTGCTGTTTGGATTCCAATCCGTGGAGACTGTATAATGTTGGGGGAGGGAAGTGGAAGAGGGAAGGTTTGCAAAAGAAAATTTACGAGTTTTGCGAAATTAATATTGACAGCGAGTTGGAGCACTGCGAAGGAGTGGGAATTTGTCACAGCTGTGAACTTTCGATAAATAAATGTTGGGACCTTATAAAAGCATCAAGGACAATGTGTCCAGGATTACTTCTGGACATGGCAAGAGGGAAGGGAAGACACCGGAAGAAAAGAGGGCCACTAAAAGAGTAAAACATAAAGGAGTCACCTTTGTCGAAAGTTATTTCAGTCTGTCTCTGATAGTCATGTGCCTTGTCCATCTGAAGGTGTGCCCGACAATGTTATTTTGAAATCATGTGAGTACCAATCAGTTCAGTTCCATACTTACGCCAGTGGCAATTCAGATATACCTGGAAAAAGTATTCTGAATCTGATCGTTCTAGTCTTCTCCGAGACAAGGGAGTTATCTGGAATTCACTATACCATGATATCAAGGAAATCAGTGAAGGTCAAGTTTGCAATATAAAAATGCTGCAGACAGTTGTAACGTTGAAAGATTGTGATAACATTGTGCAGCATTCCCCAAATTGAACTTTGCATGAAAAGGAAGATTTTGGAAGAGGTTGATAATTCCTGCAAACACTTAACTTCAACAAAGAACCCATCAGTCCTCAGAACAAACCGACCAGTGAAGGACTTGTTAGATGGAGATTTACCCGACAAGTGTTTAGATGAAATGTGCCAGAGGTAAGAATACAAGTAATTAAATTGGTTAATAAAAAAAAATGATTTGTCAATCACTGAGGTCATTTTGAAGTTCAGTTGAAGTTATTTAGTAATATATGTGGATTTATTGAAGTAGTTGTTCATAACATTTGAATTACATGTAATTAACCATTGTGAAATAAAGTGTAGTTATGAACATATTTATACAACAATGTAATCTTGGCCATTCAAGTTTACTGTGCTGAAAACCTTTTCTTTTTTTAAAGGATCTTGCTAAAGGGACAATATTTGTTATCTTTTCAGGGCTCCGATTTCAGATTCAAATTTGTATAATTTCAGATCCCCCTTCCTTCTTGACATGTTGGTTACTGTGGCTACACCCACATTCGAGCATGCCTCTAGTCGACACCATGGAGCCATATCACTGGTGTACAGCATCCTCATGTACATGAGGAATGAGCAGCTATCAGCATTTCAAAGAGTCATGACACTTATTGCAACAAAAGGTTCAGTTAATGAACAGGTAAGAGAAATCATGACTGCATATGTATATATGTAATTTATGCAAATAAGACATTTTTATATTTCACTAAACAATTCCAGAAAACTCTATTCCATATGAATTCATACTGAGGAATTACATTAGAGGAGATAAATGCATTGTGTAATGAAAGAATTATTGTGAAGATGAATGTACTATGTACATGTTATTACCTGAACAGGTTAGACCTATGCTTTCCTTCTCAAGTTCCTGAATTAGTTGTTTCGTTTGTATGCTATAAAACTGTTCTTTCATAAATTTCTGAAAAGATCCTATCAACAAAAAAAAAGCACCAACTGCTTTCTGTCATTTGCTGGTGAGATCAGCTGTAACAAATTATATCCTGTGGATTAGTTTGGAGGAACTCAATTTGGAAAAAAACCCATAAAACTGATGGAAGATTTAACAGAAATGAACGCAACTTGGGAAACAAATTATTTCACTACATTAATTTTATCATCTTTTCAAGTATAAATGATCAACAGCTGATTTGTGCCTTATATTAGTTATGCCATGTAATATACCAAACATGTAGCCTGTATAAACATTTACATATCTGTAGCTGATTCTTACCATCTGTTCTTCCCCCTTTGTCTATGCTAGATCCAGTGACATGTAGCTGATTCTTATTCTAAATCCAGTGACATCTGATTCTTCTTCCCCTGTGTCTATGCTAGATCCAGTGACATGTAGCTGATTCTTACCCTTCTGTTCTTCCCCTGTGTCTATGCTAGATCCAGTGACATGTAGCTGATTCTTACCTTCTGTTCTTCCCCCTGTGTCTATGCTAGATCCAGTGACATGTAGCTGATTCTTACCCTCTGTTCTTCCCCCTGTGTCTATGCTAGATCCAGTGACATGTAGCTGATTCTTACCTTCTGTTCTTCCCCCTGTGTCTATGCTAGATCCAGTGACATGTAGCTGATTCTTACCTTCTGTTCTTCCCCTGTTCTTCCCCCTGTGTCTATAGATCCAGTGACATGCTAGATCCAGTGACATGTAGTGACTGATTCTTACCCTCTGTTCTTCCCCTGTGTCTATGCTAGATCCAGTGACATGTAGCTGATTCTTACCTTCTGTTCTTCCCCTGTGTCTATGCTAGATCCAGTGACATGTAGCTGATTCTTACCTGTGTCTATCTGTTCTTCCCCTGTGTGAGCAATGCTAGATCCAGTGACATGTAGCTGATTCTTACTAATCTGTTCTTCCCCCCTGTGTCTATGCTAGATCCAGTGACATGTAGCTGATTCTTACCTTCTGTTCTTCCCCTGTGTCTATGCTAGATCCAGTGACATGTAGCTGATTCTTACCTTCTGTTCTTTCCCCTGTGTCTATGCTAGATCCAGTGACATGTAGCTGATTCTTACCTTCTTAGATAGATAGATATAGACAACAAACAAACAGACATACAGGTTGGCTGACTCATTGATTGATTGATTGATAGGAAATGACATACATATGTTCTATATTTCTAGTGCCTGATATCACTAAACAAGCTTGGAGTTACACTGTCTCCAACCTCCAAGATCACTCTACTTGATGAATGTGCCATACAGAACAAGCAGACCATCATCAAAGCACTCCAGACATGTCCCTTATGCAACCTGGTTGGTGACAACTGTGATATAAGGATCCGTACTAGACATCAGGCATCAGATCACCAAGTCCAAGACTGCCATTACTTTGCCATCCTGCTCTTTTTTTTCAAGGCTTGCAGAAACAGTCTTGAACCAGTCATTGAGGGAAACCCTTCACCAGTCCCACAGATCTAACACCAGAAAAATTTCTTCTTACAACTGCCAGAGAGAGGATGCTACTGCTGCAGTCTTACAAAGTATTAATGGGACGACGGTTAGCCAAACACATCCCTGCCCTGGAGTGGATGGCATCTGTTTTGCCAGATCATATTCCTCACAGGTACTTCAGTCAAAGTTGTTATTTAAAATCTGTTCAGTTTTATATTTCTGAAATCAGTAATGGTTACATCTTACATAACTCAATTGTAAGCCTACTTTTATAACACTCACTATGAGAAGGGGACCATTATAATGCCATTGCAGATATGACATTATTTAATGTGTGCACATTTGAAACTATGTTGTCTTTACTTTTGAACAAAACAGATTCTCTGACACAATGGCAAAGAAGTCCATCATAGTGCCATCAAGACTGATGATACTGAACGAGGCAAAGTATGAAGACTGCGTACAGATCCTGGACAATACAGAGGACATTTTGAGGGAATCTTTTTCTGAAGCATTAGGTAAGTTAAGAGGTTAAGAGATTATTACATAAAATTGTTGTAATCACAAGAAGAAAAATACAAACAAGTTCTTGTAAACAGTATTTTGGTTGCAACTTACCAGCACGGACACCATACCATAATGTGTTATGTCTTGGCATAACATTATGTATATGCATAGGTGCAGCAATTATAGGTAATGGAAGATACACTTAGGTGGATCCAGGAATTTTTAAATGTGGGTGGGGTGGGGTAGGGTTTCAACCTTGACACCCCACCTCCCTCCTGAATCCACCAATGCAAAACATTAACTTCAATGTGGTCCTAACTAGTCTTGGTAACTTGATGATCATTGTTCACAAATAGTGTTGTGTATATGTTTCAATGCAGGTTCATCAGCTGAGCTTGAGAAACTAAAAGTGCCATTCTGGGGTGATCAACTAACACGGATACGCTTACAGTATGCCAAGCCTTTACGGGCACATGCACCAAATCCCATCAAGAGATTTGAAGATGTTGGCCCTTTCATGTGTACAATGTGGCACAACAAGCAGGATTTCTTGCATGTATGTCAATATTATTTCAACATGGTCATTGAATTGTAAGTTAATGTAATAAAGCCTGTGTAATTAAATTCATGTAATCATGAACATCCCCTCTGAATCTATCTATATTTGTGGATGGATGGATGGAGGACAGATAATTCATTTGATAAAACTGTGCCTGATCATATGATGTATGTGAAATTATAAGAAGAATACTTGTATGTCATAAAGATTTGTTAATGAAATCAACTGTGATTATTTGTTACGAAAACAAGATTTCTTTTTTTAATTTCAGAAAGCCTACAGACGCTTCTATAACAAGAATTCCGGGCGAGATAGAGGAAGTCTGTTTCACTTCAAGGTGTTTCTGCGCCGAACAAGCGTAGACGGCCAGGTGAAAAACAATTATACTGGCCATGAAGAACTGTTTCTCCTTATTGGCGACATGTTAATGGTGGAACAGGCTCTGGAATACGTGGGTATGGAAACATATGACTCTCAACCAACAAAGGTAAATTTATATGACAACAGACATTATCTTACCTTAATGCAAAATTCTTTAATTTCAATGGTCAATAACGCTTTAACAAGTCTCCGTGTCACCCCTCCCAGGAGGATGACAACTGGTAAAATATGAACCGGTGCCACAGTAACTGGCAAACTCTCAGCCAAGAAGCTGTATCACTAAAAACCGTATTACATCATAATATGTCCCTTGCTCATCCACCACCATTTTTAGTAGGCGCTGGGAGATTAAATAGCCAAAAAAAGTAGGATGACGAGATAGGTTGCGCCAAAACCTCCCTCGTCATACTACTTACATGGACAATCCCATTGATTGGTCATGTTCCTGAAAAGGGCTTGGTTTTAGAAATATTTTTATTGATACAATCAATTTATTAATGGGTATTCTTAACATCTGACTGCAGTTACTAAGTGGAATGCTGTTGAAACATTTTAATGGATCCTATTTTGATATCTTCAGATCATTATTCCGGACAACATCATGAGATTACCACGACACACAAGAGCTGATCTGGCGGACAAAGTCCTCATTGGGAAACTGAATACCTATGACTATGGGAATTTTAGCTTGGCACAACATCAGGAGAGTTCTATTAATCCACCTATACACAACAAGATACAGACTGTGCATGTAGTAAATGGCCTCACTCCTGATGGTGAAATAATTTTCAGCCAACAGGATGTTCCGGTACAGGAGGACGAAGTCCTCAGTTATTGCAACAATCTTGCCCAATGGGCAATGCAGCTTATGCATATGAATGACACTGCCAAGGAAAGAGATATTGACAGAATGGTGCTTGGCTGTAAAGCCAACATACCATTCTTTTACTCACACAGTAAACTTTCAAAATATTTTGTTGAGAACATTGATATTTTGCTGAAGACTCAATTCCTAACATCGCCACAAATGCAGCTACGACTTTTGGAAGGAAGCTTTGTCAACCCACGAGGCGGTTTATGCAACAATGTTGAGACTGACCTTGTCATGGAGCATTCAGTAAGAAACAAAAAAGATCTCATTCGTCAACTTGGGGCCAATAAAACAGAAAAGGCCATACAACGAGCATCTTTGGCAGCTGACACAGTGGCGAAGCTTACATCATCGATCAGCCTAAGCATTGGCACCAGGTCAAAATCATCTCGTCACACAAAACGGGATTCCGAAGTTGACAGGAAAAAAATTCAAGATGTTTTCCGTGAACTGCGTCCATTTCAATTCATGGCTGGTAGGAGGTTTGGAGGAGGAAATTATCAGCACAGCTCAAATTTTCATGGCATCAATCTTCAGGCAATGAGAACAGACATGGAACGTGTCATCACCAGATTGTGTAGGGGACAAATGGTAGAAGTGAATCCTGATGATGAATATGAAGAGTATGATGGTTTACCATCTATTTGACACTGTATGAAATGACATGCAAATTGTATGCCATGCCTTCATGATCCTCATTGGCCTGAAGGTGTTTTCGGTACTTACATTTAAATATCTTAATCTGTATATTTCTTACATTCATGTCTCTGAATTTTGGAAACAAATTCATGTAGTTTAACCTATATGCCTAACCAAACATGTGAAGTTCTGTATGTCATAATCATGTACTTAAGGAATTAATATATGACATATACATAAGGAAAAGAATTAAGCATCCCCAGTATTTTTTCAGAATTGAATATGAATTGAAAGTGTTGTTGGGCATTTACTATAAGGCACATTGTTATTCTAGTAGTAAATTCCAAGGTTAACCTTTGACATCGCCAGGCTCATGTCAGGCACCCATAGCCATTACTGCCTTGTCACTCACGGGCTGATAACATCTTCACTGCTGAGGGTTTTGGAGGTTTGTGCCCCAGCATTTAAGTTACCACAAATTGTCACCAAATCAAGTTTGACAAGCAACCCGAGATCATTATCAAACCACCACCAAAGGCAACTGTTAGAAGGATGTTCCTAGATGCCAATCCTGTATTTTGCCGTCACCATACTCTCACCCAACCATCAGTACCATGTAGTATAAATCTGCTTTCATTCAACCAATGAACACTAAGTCATGTCCTTAGATTCCACCCTCTACACGCCAAGCACCATGCTAATCTGAGTCTACATGAACCTTACAGCACTGTTTTTTAACTGTTGCAAACATATCGTCAGTTACAAGAGTGGGTGCTTCACATGGTATCTTACTTAATATATAACACAAACATTATTGATGTGACAGAAAACACCCCTTCCAGCCTGGCAGTCGATAAATAATTAATGGTCACTGACTGACTGACTGAGTTTAGTTTTACGCCGCTTTTAGCAATATTCCAGCAATATCACACCTGGAATGGGCTTAACACATTGTGCCCATGTGGGGAATCGAACAATTTCATGTTGGTCTTCGGCGTGACGAGCTAACGCTTTAACTCCACTAGGCTACCCCACCGCCCCAAATAATTAACAATTGTCATGGTCAGCATGATGAACATGATTCAATTTATTAAAAACTTAAGTACTGGGACAAGGTACAAGTTGATGATTATACATATACTCATGTTATTATTGACTCAGGGTCAATAATGTCAATATACTGTATCAATACAGTGCTTATGTGGGAAAATTGAGTCATTTGGCTAGTTCTGGTTCCTGCATAATTGATCATTAATATCAAATATGTACAAATTGATGTTGTAAATACACTCCTCTTAAGTACTGGACAATGTACAGGTTGAGGATATACATACCCTCATCCTTTTATTGACTCGGACTGAATAATGTCACTATATACAGTCTCAATTTCAGTGCTTATGTGTGAACATTTAGATTGAAATATATGATAGGTGTATTTTATTAAACCAGACATGTATAACTAACTGTATTTTGCAAAGACAGTTTTGCAATTAATTATATGTATTCACAATTAAGAATTACAATAATGTATATTTCAAACAATTCTTAAATGATTCCAACAATACAAATGACTTTGAATGCTTCCAAACAATCTGTTCTTATTTCACCTTTGTTTTTAAAAGTCCATATATAGTGCCTAAAAAGGGTGCTACTTCACAAGACAATTGAGCACAACTCACACTGGCACTGAACTGCACAGTTAGAACAACATCTGCATTTATTCATTGAAACAACAGGCTTTTCAAAACCAAAGACTCTTAGCATTTCAATCCTCAAACATTCTTTTGTACGGCAGTAGTTTATTATGTTTTCTTCAATGTGGGGTACATTTCTGGCAATATCATTGTCATTATAATGTAAAATCGCTGTTGCGCGTTTTGACCCTGTCTACCACCCCTTCCAATTTGTTGAATGTAGTCAACAATATTACGGGGAGGTCTCCCATGGATAACTCTACTAACACTTGGAGAATCAAACCCCATACCAACACTTGATGTGCAGAAAACTAGTCTGATTTTTGGATTGTCTTTTCGGAGTTCATTTGTTGCATAACTTAAAACTTCCTCATCCTGCACAGAAAAAATGGTAATGAATTTGGTTGAACACAGGCCTGGATTATCAAATTTGTCCAAAGCATAAATCTGAGCTTGGGCACACCATTCAATGGGCATATACAACAATGTAACAGGAAACTGAGAACCCATGATGCACAATTCATCAACCAGGGGAACGTAAACAGACTCTGCACATGCTATAATGTCATAGTTGGGTAAAAAAAATTTACAGCACAAGAAAATATTTGGTTTATCAGGGTTTGCTATTATCAGCTTTGGCTTCTTCATATTCAGAAGGCCAGGAAGTTTGTCCAGAGCTCTTGCCGTCAGCGTTGCACTTAGGGCAATGGTAGGGCAAGATAGGAAGGTGGGCAGGGTGTCTATATGGCCAAAGGCCTTTCTGGAGTCTCTTGACCTGTAAAACAAAATTATAGGTTGTACACTTCAAATAACATACAGCCTTATTTTATTAAGTACAGAAAGGAAATATATTACATATGCAAATCACATACAAATTTCTACACCTCTACAACAACCACAATGGTGAGGTAATCAAGGAGAGTTTCTTGACTTTACCATATTCCACACTGGCATTAAACACCCTCCTTTATCTACAATAAAATCCTGTAAATGAAGGCTGCAACTATCAATTCTAACACAAATTACGGTATATTTACCATTGGTCTACTGTGTGACACTCATCAATTACCACAGCAAGAACATTGTGCTGAAATGTTCTGCTGTTCAACAGAGCATCTCCTTGTGATGTTGAAAACAAGGCCTCTGGATGACATAAGATCACATCATAGAGTCCAGATTCTATGTCTGCCAGTGAAGCATCAGTCTCACATTCCTAGAATAAACAAATGACACAATTCATCATCTACCTAATTACTTTAACCATATTTCATATTCTTAATCATATTTATAAATTTGAAGGTACCGTAACGCTATATTACTTTTCTTGAACAAATCAAATTCTTCAGACATTATAAAATATATTTCAACTTTTGACACATTACAAGACATTATATAAAATAATGTATTTGTAGGTTGACAAGGCAACAACAGTCAAAATAAAAACTTATGGGTGAAGCAGTGGCGGTTTCATGGATTTGTCATGCCTAGGGTCAAATATATAAGTAATATACATCAAGTAAACATCAATGAATTTATTTTCGGAAGGCGTAACTTGAGCTATACATAGATATGGAAAACCCATTTAAATTATTCTTGGGTGAATGGGTTTTACCGGAACTATTTATAGACATTTTGACACGGGCATGGGCAAATTAATATTGCGATACTGCTATCTGTTTCCTTAATACACATAAACTAAGTTTTTAAAAGTATTTTCAACTTTTACTTGCTCTTACGTATAATTTTGGCTGATAATAATAATTGTAAATAGATCTACTTACCATACAATATTCAGTGAAGTCATAATCATCTCGAAGGGTGGTCCCTTTACCGCTCACACTGAGCCTACATGCCTTAAGGCCACGCTTAGTTATGCTTATCGCCTGATCCCTCTGTATAATATTCAGGGGAGATATCACCAGGATAGATCCTGAATCACAACCTTTCTTCTGGCGAAGAAGCGGACCAAGCAGGTGAAATATTAAAGACTTGCCGTAACCTGTCGGAAGACAAACTATACAATCACTTTCTTCCGCGTAAATATACTGAAGAGCTTCCCTCTGATATGGTTTCAATATAACAGAATCACCATACAATTGCAAAATGTTATCTATATCGGATTGAAAGCTATCCATTTCCTTGTATGTGTCTGCGTGTTGTTTTGTTTACATTCACGGAAAGTAGTCCGTCTTTGGTCACGTGATATTTAAATCACGTGAATGACCTCCATCAACAAATGCGCCAATGTGAGTAGTCCGGTCACGTGATATGCAAATTAGCCTGTGGCAGTGATGTTATGTTAAGTCATCGCTGTGCCGTGAATATTGCAGTGATTAGAACCTAACATATACTACTCATACACTTTGCTAAGGGATCACAAAAAATTCCCAACTTCACTTAAACATATTTATAATTTGAAATTGTATCCATTTTAAAACTGATAAATAATAATATAGTAACCCTTCTTTTAGGCAAACAGCTAGTTTAATCTAACCTTGTGCACTTGATACATGAGTAACTATATAAAATGGTTTTAATGGCACCAATCAACCATTTTGCAAATCATGGAATGAGTCATTGACAAAGTACACAACACCTGTCAATAGCAGGTATGGGATCCAAAAGATTAAATGACATACTGAAACCTAGGATCCCTACTTACAATAAGCTTAGATATTTAAAACCAAATTAGATCCCTCATCATAGTTTTCTGTTGAATCAATGGGATTTGATCCTTAGCAAAGTGTGAATAGTATATTTAGGCCACAAGTCCCTCATAATGTGATAACAAATTAGCTAAATTTTTTAATATGGCAAATGTTTACTTGTCCTAATACAACCTTAAGTTGGGGAGTTGGGTAGAGACTATAGGACTACTGGCTGAGTGATGATACTCACTAGGAGTGTACGTTGATGTTCTAACATGATTTTGAAGACTTTGTTATATTTCAGAAAAGGAGACCGTTCAGGCATTTCACAGAATTCCAAGCATGAGTGTTCATGTGTTCAGCTGAGAAAAAATGGATGAACAAGCAGAAAATACAGCAGCAAAGGACAAGGAAGAGATGGCACTAACACTTCAAGAATAAGATTAACTTAAGAAATATTCAGATGATTTCTAAGGGATGTTACATTTGGGAATTCACTGTCCCAGTAAAGTACAGATACTAATATAGCCATACAGTACTTTGCTTTGGGGTGTGTGTGTGTGTTTGAGTCAATCCCACGTGTAATTTGAACCCACCATCTCAGAGTGCAACACCTTAAGAAAGCGGAAATAATCCCGACTGGCTCAAAATGGGCTGTGTTTAGATGGTATTCAGACCGTCAGGATTCGTCTGGTATGCCTCAGTGTATGATAAGAAAACAGGAATAATCCCGACAGGCTCAAATGGGCTGTGTTTAGATGGTATTCAGACCACACATCGGGCAAATATCTATGCCGGAGACCCAGTTTATTCAGGAGGAGTCTGGTATGCCTCAGTGTATGATAAGAATACGGGAATAATCCTGACTGGCTCAAAATGGGTTGTGTTTAGATGGTATTCAGACCAGACATCAGGCAAACTATGCCGGAGCCCCAGTTTATTCAAAATGGCTCAAAGAGGGCTGTGTTTAGATGGTATTCAGCCAGACATCAGGCAAATATCTATGCCGGAGACCCAGTTTATTCAGGAGTCGCCTGGTTTTGCCTCAGTGTATGATGGAGAGAAGGGGAATAATCCTGACTGACACAAAATGGGCTGTGTTTAGATGGTATTCAGACCAGACATCGGGCAAATATCTATGCCGGAGACCCAGTTTATTCAGGAGGAGTCTGGTATGCCTCAGTGTATGATAAAAAAACGGGAATAATCCTGACTGGCTCAAAATGGGTTGTGTTTAGATGGTATTCAGACCAGACATCAGGCAAATATCTATGATCCGATTAGACCCAACAAATCCATATTTAATGACGCAAGTTAATCATGTTGTTACTTTATCTCGTAATAAAACATGTTTTTCATATCTGGACTTATATCTGACAATCCAGTTGATTAATTGTACTCAAAATGTCAAAAAAGAATGTTTATATCAACTGCAGTGAAATCCTATGTCTCTCCGATATTTTAACTTCGGTCTGCATTAGTCACAAAAATCACTGTCATATTGCATCTACTCACGCCTCGAAATTAAGTGTATTTGGCAGAAAATGGATACGTATACATATTTCATTTCTTTTAAGGTAATATTTCTTGTAGCTGGACAGTCACATGTCAACGCAGTGTTTTCGCGGTGGAAATTGGGAGATCGCGCGAAACCTCATCGGTGACAGGTCAAATTATTCTTTGCATAAATACTATCCAGCAATACACCAAAGTGCTGTCGCATAACCTTAGTTATGATTACAGATATTTTACAGCAATAGAGCAAAACCTGCAATTAAAATGAAACAATATGTTTCTCATGGTAACATAATAATTTCAGACTTCCGATCACTCCGATTAAATAAATCACCGGTAGATCGCGGGGAAAAGTGTGCACTGCTGATTGCCATTTCCGACGATGTATACGAGACAAATGCACACGCTAATCCTAATCCATGCGTATAAGACGATGCATAGCAAAACAAAAATATTAGACCTGAAAAGATAAATAAAATAGTTTAAGGATTATTAATTGAAAATATGACGTCTTTACTGACAAAATCGTCTTCTCTTGTTCGTTCACGGGAAGCGATACGATGTCGTTTTGTTACCCCCTGAAAGAAAGACTACATATCTGCCTGTCTTCATCATGGTATTGATTTCCTATACAGGTTTTTGGTGTTTGAGTATGGGAATATTTGATATTTAGTTGTTGGTTAATCTTAACATATCCTCAAAACTTAATCCATAGCAAACCATGAGTGGTAAACAACGTTAACTAATCTAAAGGGCACATCGGCGCTTGAGTGGGAAAAAAGTTATGCCAAATGATAAATGTTTGTTACAGCATAATATTTTTAGAAATATTACAAATAATTATAATCTCAGTGTTAATTCAAACTAGCCTGGTTTGTTTGACTGCATCATAACTATCAATTGATTGTATGTGCAATGTTAAACATCGGAAACAAGAAAGTCAGTTTCATGCACACATGTCAAATATAACTTCCTCAGCGCGCAAGACATTGGAACACATAAACAACCAAACGGCGACAGATATCAAATAAGCAGCCATGGAAATGTATACACGTATATAGTATTAAACGGCAACCATTGGGCGACATATATATGTATATTACATAAGCGACCATTGGGCGACATATATTTACGACCTTTGGGCGACGGTCGCCTAAAGGTCGCATATATATACATATATATACATGTACGCCGTACACTTTACCTTTGGGCGACACGATATGGGCGACACGAAAAATATATTCTCTATTTGTAGATATTTACAAGGTTTTATCCCCTTTTCATGTTTAACGTTTATAACCGAAGCAGAATAAACAATCAGTGCACGTTTGAAATATATGGCATTGTCGCTCAAAGGTCGCAGTTTATAGTACTGCCGCCCAAAGGTCGGATTTGCCCTGATATATACCAACACGTCTCACAAGGCCCCGTCATGAGACGACAATTACGTCACGTATATTTCACATTCAGCTGCTACAAATACATGGCTGAATTCCTCATACATTTTAGAGTCAAATAGCAAATGGTCTTTGTCATCAATATCAAGTGTCTAGATGATATCAAACGAAATATGTTTGGTGAAAACGAACACTTTGCTCGGAAGACTACTCCTGTTTGACATGTAATCACAGAACATCAAGTTTTTACACTGTATAACACTTTCTCACCTTCAGAGTCACCATGATTTGTACGGAAGTAATGTCACTCACAGGCGGGTTTCTTGAACTCGCCAAGCTCGGGTTTGAAGTCCCGCTCTCTACCGATTGAGTTACTGGGGCCTCAATAAGAATAGGTTCAAAAATTTAGGGTTATACTTGCGAGCTGGAAGTAGTTCTGCTAATAATAATATTAGCATTATCATGCTTGAAATTGATTTATCATTGGAGTCAGAATCCTACTCAAATGGACGCCCAGACTAAGTATGGTTTTCAACTTGGTTTTCAACAACTTGTGACTGGTACAATTTTGTAGAGTCACGCTAGAATGGACAGGATAGGAGGGCCAGGAATCATTGTTGGGGAAAGTTTGGTAACTGAAAATACCATAAATCAGTGTATGGAATAAGGCTCCGTCCGCCCGCCCGAGATGGGCTAGATTTCTGATGGACGGTCTAAATTTACAGCTAGCCAGTCCTATCTTCTGGTCAAAACGTTAAAATAATGTTCATTCATGGATCCGTGCATCTTCGCTAAGCCCCGCCCCTTGGATACTGTCGCGAGGCACCCCACGCTTTCTAACAAAATGGCCGCCGCCGAGCAAAGCAATTGTCTCGCATGCATTCCTGAAAACTTTTCTGTGTCCTTTTACCGATTGCTGATCAAATATCGACTAAGAGCATGCAAAAGGGACTTAATTATTACCAGCAAGGCTACATTCATGAGGTGACACTTCAGTTCCCGACCGTATCCGCCAAGTGTTGGCCATCACTCAGGAAAAACAACTCGCCTCATCGACTGTCACTTGACCTTGATGTCGACCGAATCAAATATGCTTATTGCTCTTGTAAAGCTGGGTAAGTTGCTATTTTCGCAGATGATTTTATACCTGTTACAAAAATGTGTGCGTACGATTTTAATTTATTGTGATACATAGTACAGCCAATCTTGAAAGGGTCTAGAACGTGGAGGCCAGACTCGTCAATGTCAAAATACCGTTTGGTTTTAATTATTGTGAGAGGCCCTAAATCAAATGTTGTCTATGAAGTTTTAGTCATTTCTAATAATAAAATTCTCAAAGTGAATTAATGCAAATATACCACAATTTTTTGGTCCAGCATTTTCCCAATAAATCCATGCTTGAAGAAAATCTTAAATATTAGGTTAGAACATTTGTATGGTCATGGCATTATTTATTAGAACCAGTCTACTGAGTATCAAGTAAACAAGGTAAACTATAAAATCTACTCATAATCTGCTAAATAAATTTGATCTTTGCTATTTCTCTTTCAGATTAAGTGGGAAGTGTTCCCATATAATAGGTCTGATCAAGACATTGCAGGGATTCAAGCTCCACAACTTCAAAGAAATTCCATCTGATTTGAGTTCCACATCCATGCCACAACAATGGAACAAGCCAAGGGGAGACAAAATCTTGCCAGTGCCTATCAGCCAGGTTGTGGTTGCTAGACCAACTGAGCAACGCAAGCGGAAGCCAATACAATGCCACACCAACATGAATTACAAGTATAGTTTTATTCTTATTTCATCAGACATTTTGCTAAAATTGATAATTCAAGATATCCATGAAACATATGTACATTTTTACTTGATTATAAGTTAAGAATGAATGATAACTGCCCTTATGTATCAGAATGAAGGAATTCTCTATTCATGATAGAAAATCTGCGTTTTTAATGATGTGTAATTCAAGTTACAAACAACTGTAAGATGATTTTTGTATATGATCTGTATGTATATCTGTGTATTTCAGGCTACCAAGGGTTGATATGGCAAGTCTTCAAACTCTACAGGGCACACCACTCCTGCATAGAACAGCACAACATGATTTGCCTTCGGTGCAAACTCCCCTGGGAGATGTGCCAATTGGATCTGCACTATCTTATCAGGTATATATCTACATATCTATGTCAAAGAGGTGCAACTAACTTAAAACATTTCAGAAGAGTTTGAAAGTTTGTTTTATTACGAGTTGCTGTATACAGTAGTAGCTTGACCTCATTGAACAACTTAGATATGCACCATCACTTAACAAAAACATCCTGAAATAATGTCAGGTGGCAACAAACAGACCAAATCTTGTTTATCCTCGAGAATAGAGATGTTGGAACACAATTGGACAATAATTTATATTGTTTCACCTTGTTAATAAGTCTCTCAATGTGAACTCTGTGCTTTGCCACTTTTTCTGTACATGAATTTTCTCCCATGTTGAATTGTTTTCCTGTCTTTCCTTTTGAGGAATATTCAGTTTCAAACCTAGTTTTTCAACTTCATTCTTGATAGAAAAACCTTTGTCAACCATGATGCCATCACCTTCATTAATGTGTCCAATTTCTTTCATTGACTTAATGACATCATAAAACCCAGACTGTTCAGTGATTGCTTTATCAGATATTGAACCAGTAAATAGTTCTGAAACAAACATTAAGCTTCCATTTGGATCACATCCAATCAAACCCTTAAGAGTAGAAGAGGACTTGTAATCACTGTAGACTTGACTTTGCAAACTTACAGCACATGGGGTCTGTGTTTTGACTTCTGTCCCATCAATGATAATTAATGTTGTTGGATAGTCTCTACGGTATTTTACAGGCATATGTTGTATTATATCATCCCTGTGTGGCCATATTGGAATCTGCCCTAGCTTGAAATATAACAGATCAAGCCATGTGTTGAAAATGATACCTGCTGACTGAGGACTTAGTCCAAAGCGAACTGCAATGTCTTTAAGTCCAAACCCATGCCTTAACCGACAGAGAGTTAGCAATAATGCATCCTGAGGTTTAAGTCTCTTGATGTATTTTCTCCCTGATGAATAATCAATGTCCTCTCCTTGGGGTAACAGAAATGGTAGTAGTGTGAGAAATCTCACATATGTAACACCTGTATAGTGTTTGAATAAGTTTTTGATTTTTTTACCCCTGGTGATCACAACATCTATGGAAAATAATGATGATTGTTGAAGCTCTCTGTAATTCCTGAATTGTCTTCTCATGTGATGCCACTTTGATGTTCAACTCTCGTATTTCTCTTGACTTGTCTTGTAATTGTTGCTCCAAATCATGTTTCTCTGCTGCCAGAGCTAGTATGTCCATTGCTGATATCCCTGAGACGACAAAATATTTGAATGATTTATTTATAATTTCAGATAAAACACATCAAGAATGCAACACCAACTACACACATATGTGGGAACACCAGTGTTATCTTGCCACCACCAGTGAAGCTTCCCAGGAATTTGCTCATCTAAATGATGAAGATACAATCTGTAAGGATCCCAAATCTCTTGAAATGAAAACGCAAAGTCAGTCAAATGAACTCTGGTTTGATGAACGCAGGAAACGTCTAACTGCATCAAGTTTTGGAAAGGTTTTGTCCAGAAAAAAAAGACCAAATCATGGCTTCTTGAACTCTATTTTCACTAGAAGAAACATAAAAGCACAATCACTAGAATATGGGAAGAAACATGAAAAAGATGCTAAGGCAAGGTACCATCAGAAATATCCAGACAGACATTTTCATGAATGCGGGTTTGTTGTAAACAATGAGTTTTCATTTTTGGGAGCAACACCTGATGGCAAGATCTGTGACAATGGTGAAAGTGGGATTGTTGAGATCAAATGTCCCTACTCAGCACGCAACATGACCATTGACAATGCTTGTGAAGCTTTAGACTTTTTCCTTAAAAAGGAAAATGGTGTAACTTCTTTGAAAAGATCTCACCATCACTACGCACAAGTACAAGGTCAGTTGATGGTTACTGGGTGCAGGTTTTGTGAATTTATTGTGTTCACTCAACTGGACATGCATGTGGAGAGAGAATAACTCCAGATATTGCTTTCATGCAGTCAATGTTAATGAAACTAGCCATGTTTTACAGAGATCATGCGGTATCCTACCTAAAGAATGCAACCACCGAGGAATAAATGAACACAGAATCTCCATATATACATACATGTTTCATCAGTCTGTGTAGATGTGTTCATCAGGAAGTCAGTTGACTTGTTTTCTGCTTGGTCATTGGGTAGCAATATCTGAACTGAAGCAGTCGACTGGGTGGATGGCTTGCTGGTGTTTAGTCTGAAAAAGCGAATGCATAATGTTTGACATGACTATGATGATTATTACACAATGCCATTTAGAAAGTGGTCAAATGTAACATGTTATATTTGGGATTACACTTTCTTAGTAAAGTACAAATTCTAGTATTTTGAGTTGAGCCCCATCCGGGATTCGAACTCACACCCTCAGAGTCAGGCACCTAATCGCCAGCACACAAAGAAGTCGCGGTAGCTGAATAGGTTAGGCGGCTGACTTTGTGTCCTGGCGATTAGGTGCCTGACTCTGAGGGTGTGAGTTCGAATCCCGGATGGGGCTCAACTCAAAAAGTACTAGAATTTGTAATTTTACTAAGAAAGTGTAATCCCAAATATAACATATGTTAGACTATGATGATGTTTATTATTTATTGTCATTATGAATATTATTTACATGTATCTTTCCATCATTAAAAAACATGAATGAATCTACTCTGATGTGTGTAATTTGTGAAACGTATACAAGTCAATATTCTCTCTGAGAACAGACTACACTACATAATGAAAACATACATCTACAGTGAATAAGGGGATAATGAAAACTCTGGGCACTCTGAAAAAAGATATGAAAGACATAGAAATAGCAATGAAACCTAAAATTTGACTGAAGTTATTTAGAATAAATTAGCATAAATATTAATAATTATCCCACAATTATGATTTAGGCCTACGGTATATATGTATTTTCCATTATTGAATTTGAAGAATGCATCTAGTTTGATTTGTGTAAGTTTTTAAATACACACATGTCAATATTCTCTCCGACAAGAGATGACCTCTGCTTTTTATCCGATATGCAGGGAGTGTACTGGCTTGGGCGTTTCAGGGGTGGTTTCCTGACTGGCTTGGGGCAGGCTCCGTCTGCAGGCACTGGGTCAGGATATTCTCTGCTCGGTCCTTTTCCTCCTACAAAATGCTGGAATAAAACAAAATACTATCAGATAAGACAAACAGAAATACATGTCCATTGTCCAGCTATCTATATCTAATTACGCATCAGGCCTAAAAAATTACGTCGAATCAGAGATCGAGTTTCCTTTGCCAGAAATGGTTACAAATGAATTCTCCAGATATATTATTGCTCCGATCTCGTGTTATAACAGTGAACATTCTGTATAAAACTAAGTATGCCTTTTCATAAGATATTATTTACGTGCAATAATTTTTACCTTAGAACATACAGCTTTGTGTTGATTTATTCTGGATAAATTTAGCTGCTCATGGGGACGACCGCAAGCTTTAATCCAGCGCTTGCATTTTTCTTCATTCCGTTTGACAGTTGGAAATCGGACGAAAAAACCTCCTTCCAGTCTTTCAGGGTAACGTTCGTCAGCATTGCATGTCCCCCACGCGCATCGTAATACCATTTTCTGTGCTTTTCACCACACGGTAACTAAGGACAACGGCGTTTGTTTGTGGGTAAAATATGGCGGGCGTTTGATAGCAGATCGGCACAGAATGGAAGCTTTTTTCTGATTGGTTGATACCAGCTGTCAATCAATATGCGCGGATCCATGAATAACAACATTAGGCTCGTACGACGAGTGTTATACATTAGTGCAACAATATTGCAACGTCACAGTTAAGCATGGGGACAGGTCGTGAATTGCAACAATACTTTGAAACAAAAAGATACAAATATGTTTGATTTCACGTGCGCTTATTTGGTGAGGGATTCTAAAAACAGGCCAGGGAAGCCCCCTGCGTGCCGATGTCAGTGATATATTAAAAATCTGTTATTGGTAGTGATGTCGTATGTCAACATTGTTGTAAATGTTGAGCAATTTGTTTAAGATAAAAGTCGTTAAACACAGTCACACCGTCAAGCTACTTAGCCTTTGATAATGTATATATCTTTCAGATATTGATTCGCGAAGCTTATTTCATAATCTACATTTAGCCTTCAGGCCAGTCAGAAGCGATACACATAAGGCAGAGAGGTTTATGGATGTCAACCTCTTTATTATGAGAAAACAATGATTTCGAGTAAATACTTACTCCTTCATCAATTGAAGAATATTTACATTTAGGCTTATTCAGTATGATATCATACATGGATATAGGCTATACGTGTTTGTATCCTTTGCAAGTGTCTGCTTGTTTGAACAATATTTAAAGACGAAAGTGACACAGTTAGTGTAGTACACCATAAAAATATTAAAAATTGTAACCTGTACTCAAGTGTTAGATGAAATGTAGGCATAACTACAACACGTGCTTTGTGCATATAGTGTGCAATAGTCAATATTCCTTGGAACAAACCTCACATAATTATTCTGACAGTCCCATACAAAAGGGTCTATTTTTTCATCTTTAATTGTTTACTTTTGTAGAGAAATAGCAACACCATCATGAACAGAGGAAACTCCTGTCCTGAAAATATGCTCATATGTTTTGAACTATTCTGTATCATTTACGGTAAATCAAAATACACAATCAACTATTCAGGACATTTATTTAAATTGTAAGTAATTCATTTCATGTTCTGGGGAAAGCATGGCTGCCAAAACGAAGTCTCTCTAGAATCTACATACATTATGTGAGGTACATATATTAACTAATGGACATACAAATGTCCTATTTTCCGACGTCGCAAACAAATCTATAAAACAAACCACGAGGTAATGATTTCACATGTTGTGCACTTTCAACATTTCTTGTAATTTGTGATACTACCAAACTCATCGTGAACGTATCCGGTTACAATGTGTATTGGAATAGTCTGGTTCATCGTGAACGAAACCTCACGAAAATAAAGTGTCCCTTCTCAACAGTGAATTCTCTCCAAGTGACCTGAGTTACAATGACATAATATAAAGCATAGCGGAGTTTCGCCCCTCGTCTCTATGCCCGTGTCAGTTATGTCAAGCCACAATAGTAACAAACCCATCGGGCATTATTGATTGTAAAATGTATGAGGAATTCAAGGAGGTGTGTGTTTAGAGCTGAGTGTTAAATATTTGTGATGTAATTGGCATCTCATGACCAGCTTACGTGAAACAGTAAACACTATCAAACATAACAGAGAGCTCACTTCGGCGCGTGTGTTTGCCTGCTCCCGAGACGGTCCAAACGATTTCAGGGTTATAGGCGGGGTTTCAGTACAGTCATTGGCGACTTGATAAAAACCACATACCACTTATCACTAACTGGCTATTTTTCAAATTCAGTTCAACGGGTTAATATCCGATATTTACCTTTACAACATACAGTAAACGATGCCGCGAATGGCGAACTCTTTATGTGTCCAAAAATGGCGAGATTTACCATGTACATAATTCTGACCGGTCATTTCAGCAATTGTGCTTTTACCTAAAACAATATGTTAGATCAGGAAACAGAGAAGTGGGGAGGTGCTTTGTCATTCTGGCATCCAGGATTAACAAATATGAGATGTTGTGGGTGATGATTGTCATGTGTTTGATTTTGTATATTGTGTGTTTTGTCACTACAGAAAGAGTACATTTCCCTGTGGCACCAAAAGGGTTAAATCTCAGTAGTAATCAGCTACAGATGTCCATCCTTCCCTTTGTTAAAAGATAAACCAACACATGGTATTTGACAAATACTGTTTGTGTTGTATGGCACGATGCCAGCATTGCGCCGCTCTCTGTCCTATCTGGCCGAGAAGACGGCCGGGCACCTCAGTGTGTACCTGTGACGTCACCAGCAGTGTGACGTCACTGTCACTGTACAAATGGCGCCATTTTAGCTGGGTGAACCTGGGCTCAGTCTGAGATCACAGTGTGCAGCGACATGTAAACAAACAGTTTGTTGTTGTCGGTTTCACAATATTCGCGATATTCTCAGAACAAAATTAACACAGAATTATGTTAGGACGGGCGACGTTTACGTACAATTCTACCATGAATCAAGAAAATACTAGATTCTGATTGGTTGTTCAGAAAAATCAGACGCGTTCGGTTCCAATTGAAATCAATTCAGTAAAGCATGTCTCTGATTTTCAAACACACTAGGTTTATCTCCTAATCACTCACCGTTTATGTTTACACTCACTTCACAATTTTCTTACCTGATCACGAGGTTCTAAACACAACAAATGACAAAATGTCTGAAAATACATTCAACAAGTTTTATTTATATTCACAAAGTAAACGGAAATCACGTGAATCGTGACACACGACAACGTGGACGGCACACACCTCGTCAGTGTCAGTAACGACATGTGCACCGTCACTGTCCACACCAACACTGACTTCAGTGTCCACCACGTGACACCAGGAACTCCACCACTCGCTGATGTCCATAGAATCTCGCGTAGTAGACCGCTGTGCTCCCGTAGTTGTTCATGGCGTTGATGTCCAACACGTTCAGGGACACGATCAGCTTCACGATCTCCAGGTCTCCTACACCCCAACAGGCGTAGTGAAGGACGTTGCTACCGTACCTGTTCACCAGCGACACATCAGCCCCTCTACCCACCAGGAACTCCACCACATCTCTGTGTCCCCTCACTGCTGCCGCCATCACCGGTGTCCCGCTGTAGTCTCCTCTAGTGTTGATGTCCACGTGACCCGCTGCCTGTGGATCCGCTTCACTCTTTCCAGGTCACCGTCCTCGCTGGCGGAGTAGAGGTCGCGGTCTGTGGCTGGTGATGGAGTCGCTGCAACACAAAGTAAACTGTGTACATCAGACATGTTCGTCACACATCTACAATGTTTTCATCATGTGATACGTGACTCGACATTGCTGCATCATTTAAACAATTCCATCATGGCTGACAACAATACAACATGGCGGGAATGTCAACTTGTGGTTTCTGGAATTATGGATGGTGTGTTTAATACAGAACTTTCTGTCAGAGCCAGAAGTTGTAGCATTATTTTGTGTACGTGTGGAGAGTGTTGATGTTTGTTGAACTTTACAAGTTGATAATGTCAGTACGGCTCTTGTTTGGTTTTAGGGTAATAAGATATAACGTTGGTTTATGTCACAGAGTTTTAATTGGTGTTTGACGCCACACTCAGCAGTATTCCAGCTGTCTGGTGGCGACCTCAGCATAATTATCTGGTTCATGGAATCCTGTGACTGACAACATGAACGTCGATCGACTCCACTATTCTTCCTGCTTGCTGGGTTTTCCGACCTACCGTGGGAGTCTTGTGTCGTCACTGGCGCTGGTGGAACCGTGTTGTTCGGTGTCAGATCATCACTCACGTCGGTCGTCGAGGCTGAAACAGGGAATATGTTGTTCAGAAAACTATACATAGCACATAAACATTTCTATTGCTGGCTCAGTTTTCGCCTTTCCACATAATGTTTCGCCTTTCAGTATTATGTATGATTAAATTCTAAATACATATCTTATGAAAGAAGTATTAAATATATAACGTTCAATTTGATTGAGGTCGAGACCGCGTGTCTCTGCAGGAAAAAACCCTTCCTAAATTTAGTTTTTACAGTTTGAAATCCTCTGACTAACAACATGAACGTCGATCGATACTACAGGTGAGACTCATCCCTCAATCACCACGGGTATGTACATCAGCGTGTTAAATGCAGGGGAGGATTAAGAACTGAGCTTCCTGCCTGCT
Source organism: Haliotis rubra (assembly GCF_003918875.1). Taxonomy (NCBI): domain Eukaryota; kingdom Metazoa; phylum Mollusca; class Gastropoda; order Lepetellida; family Haliotidae; genus Haliotis; species Haliotis rubra. The sequence continues at coordinate 34,660 of NW_025766504.1, forward strand.
GGGTTTTCCCACCTACCGTGTGGATCAGGGTCTTGTGTCGTCACTGGCGTTGGTGGGACCGTCTTGCTCAGGCTCGGGTCAGTCGAGGCTGAAACAGGGAATATGTTTTCCAGAAAACTACAAATAGCACATAAGCATTATAACTACTGGTCCCGCTTTCCAAAAAGTTTTGCCTTCCATTATTATGTAGTATGTAGTCCAAATACATTGGTTGTAGCAGAGGTATTAAAAAACGTATGTTTCGACTTGATTAAGATACCTGTTGATCGAGACTGCGTGCCCGAAACAAAGAGCACTTTCTAAATTCATTTTTTACAGTTTGAATCTGAAAATGTAATAAGCCGTGTACTGTCAGTGACTGTGTGTTAACAGCTGAGATGCTCTTCTATGTTCAAATGTAGTACTGAATGAATACAAATGTTAATTGTTACTTTGGTTTGAAATATAAACATGAACGGTGAAACTAAAGAATCTGTTGGCCCTCAGGGTTAAGGTTAGGTTACTAACGACTATATTCTACAGGGAATTCATATATAAACATATAGTACATGATTATTCACATTAATAATTGATTATTACACTAAATGAAAAAAATAGATAAACAAACAAAAACATCTGCACTTATACCTATTCCCCTCTATGGGGTGACTAACTGTTAGTTTGAATTCATTAACCGTGGTTGGAATTCAAAGATGCCTTTCCTTCACATATTGATACAAAATGCATGAAATAGTTACTAGATAGTAAAACAACATCAAACGACATGAACCACTGATAATGCGGTTTCGCCACTCTTTGACTTGATGTTTATGCAACACAGTTTAAATTTAGTGTCAGGTAAACTCTGTGAAGCACTCACAAAATGTCAGAATACCGAGCGATGGCGACAATGCATTTTTCACACAACAACATGATCCTATCTGAGTCGGAAACTTCAGCTGACACAACCGTACTTTGTCGATGGAAGCAATGTGCTTTGATAAACAACAAGGGTACAAACACGTGGCAGTGTGTGGTGGTAAAGATCCACATGTCGGCGGTCCGAGTGATAACATTCCGTCTGTTTCAACATTAGAAATAACGAGAATAAAGCATATTTGCCCTTCCATAATTTACATTCAATTGCATTGTTTTAAAATGTTGCAGAAATGCATGTGTTCCACATAAAGATTTCATTGCTTAAAAGAGCAAATCTACAGGTCGTCATTGTAACCATCTTTAAACTGCTACATCTGACCATGTGCTATAGCGGGATGTATTTCAATTCAATGCAGCTCTTCATGGACGCAGAATATAAAAATGAAACACATTTAAAATGAAATACTTGACTAGACAGATTTAAAATAGTCTCATAACGTCTTCCGATCCCTGAGAGTTGTAAATGCTATCAGGCCAAAGGATAACCCTTTACAAGCACATACTGTGATCAAATATAACAAGTCTATCAGGTGAAACGCCGCGTTGATGTTTCACCCGACCTTCCTTCATTCCCACCGGTGACAGGCTAAACAAACGTCTGAATGTAAACATTGTGTGAAGCAAGCACTTAGTTACCACAACATTCATATTGCTTTACAGCAGTCGTACTATAAACTATTTCATCTAATTTCCTAAATCAGTTCAAAAGTAGAAACTGAGAACTTACCTACCAATAACGTCCTAACACGAGCGACTCATCTCACTGCTAGTTACGAAATGCCTTGACTGGATGACACTACACGGCCGCAAAGCTGCCAGCTATGACGCCATTGTGGACGTGACAGGTTAGAGAGATGGCAACGTTTGGCGCTCGACTGTTTGGACTGGATTAACAACTTTGTATGGAAATATTTCTATCCGACCCAAGTTTGTCTTTCCCTCCGGTTTTATCAGATGAAAACAACATATTACAACATATGTTGCGCTACCCATGGCATGGCATGGACAATAGTTGTATAAGCGCATATCGGCTTCTTCCCTAAATTAGAATTCACCGATTGTTCACAAAACTCCCAATAGTTGCTTTACAAAGCATAAATGTCCCTTCAATGCATCGCGTTATATGTGGATAATTAATTAGACGTTAGAGGCTATCATTCTGTCATCAAA
>NW_025766505.1:0-36709 GCF_003918875.1 Haliotis rubra
ATTGTCTCTCATTCAAACCCCACTCACCAGAGCTTACAGTTCTCACTCGCGACTTATTTGCTTCCTGTGACATGCTGGCCATGCTGTCAAAATAATCCTAACACCAAACAAAATAATGCGCACTGATTGGTTATACGTAAGTTCTTGGTCACACGCCTATATTGCCTAAAGAAATTTTATATTTGTTTACAGGTTTAAAACAACAACAACAACACCAGTTTGCCGCTACGCTTAATGCTAATTGGTTTCGCTAGGCTATTCCCAAGGAAGGGAGGCTACTCTTGAACGCTTCTGTGTACATGTCTCTCAGTGTGAAAGAAGTGGGTGACTCCTCTATAAACATCTAACGATTTATCTAACGAGAGACCAGAATTTGAACCTTTTTCAGATTCATCAAATAAATCTCGTGACTGCATATTTAAAAGTATAGTTTTCCTCTGATATGCGTTCTGCGCCTCATAGGATAATTACGTAAACAGTTAATTGTCACTATCGGTGTTTACTAAAAAAGGACAATACACCCCTGAACTTAACTCTATGGTTCCATCATTATACTTATTCCATCATTATACCGGTGATAAGCATAGGTGAACTTGGTGTTTTGTAAGTATTAAAGTAGGACAAAATGCTCCAACAATCTCCCAGTAATTCAAAAGTAATCGATCAATAACTTGGAAGCAGAAGTGACAAAGTCCCACAGCTAAATTTATAATATCCGGAGAGCATCTGATTAAACACAATATATACATATAAGATACTGAAATCATTAACTATTCTCAAATAAATGTGACAGAGACCATCAAAACATGAATAATCGTTGCTGAGCTGAACCATTTACAAAACTGAGAATACACACTGTTTCATGATGAACGACAAATAATATTGCCATGATTCATTTTCATTAACATAATACATATTTCTTGTCATTGGATCAGTTAAAGTCACGAATAATAATGCCAAACATTCCTGCCAAGCTGTAATACTGCAAACAAACACATGCTTAAGTGAGTTCAAATTTAACGTCACATCGGCAATATTTCAGCCATATCGTGACGAGAACAATTAATTTTATGCATAATAAGCAATGGCAAACTATAAAAACCTGTCAACGAAGGACAGTAAAATAACTAGATTATCACAGATTCGAATTTAAAATTAGCAATCAAATCTAAAACAGTCTAACTATAGGACAATACAAGGTAAAAACCGGCTATATATTGCCAACAACTGAAGGTAGATCACCATACAAGGGACCATGGGGACGTACAGTACATTGGCTTCCTGCATGGACCCTAGCTGGATTTACACCATCCCCTCAGCTATTAGCAATGTTAGATAATCTAGCCATAAATTAAACGAACATATATTCTACGATTAAAAGAGTAGTAGTTTTAAATTAACTTTGAATGTTTTGGGACTTACGTACCCTCTCAGGAGGACAATAATTTTACCCTACTTCAACCCCCTTTGAGGGCACTGCCACTCACAATCTAAGTTACTAATCAAATCTACCAATAATTAAAATACATATATGTACAGAACATATTAATCAAAATTCATTCATTAAATCAATTTCTTTTAAAAAGCCAAGAATTAAATGAAAATTAACAGTGTTAATAAGATCCTTAACTGTTTTCACATTGAAGTATTTACCCCGTAAGATCGAGAATTCAACACAGTCAAGCAGGACATGCTTGACCGTGGTTCTCTCATCACAAGGGATACAAAACGGAGGATCCTCACCTTTCAATAGGTATGCATGAGTGTATCTAGTGTGGCCAATACGACATCGTTGCATGATGACCTCTTCAAATCTGGACTGACAACCCAAGTAGGTATAACCGATATAGGGTTTTATTGCATGTAATTTATTGATACCTACCTGGGTGTCCCACTTCTTTTGCATCAGATCACGGATGTAAGTTCTAATGCCAGCTTTATAATCAGAATATGGAATAAGAAGTGGTGTCACAGATTTGTTGAGTGCTGCCTTGGCAGCAAGATCAGCCATTGTGTTCCCAGAAATGCCAACGTGGCTGGGTAACCAACAAAAGACGATGTCGCATTGGCCAGTAGCAAGATCATTATATAATTCGATTATTTCAATTAAAAGTGGATGTTTGCAAGAGAGATTTTTAATCGCCTGAAGGCAAGAAAGAGTCAGAAAATATTATATATTGTTTATGTTTTGGATGTCTTTCAATATATTTAAGAGCTGTTAAGATGGCGTTTGCTTCTGCTCTAAATATAGAGCTGTTATCAGGTATTCTAGAAGATATTGTTCGGGATCCAATGACAGTGGCACCATCCTTGGACCCATCTGTAAATAAGGATTTGTATGTATTATAGTTATTCTTTAATTGATTATATTCTTGTTTATACTGTAATTCGTTAGTTTCGGATTTTTTAAACCTTGTCAATGTTATGTCAACTTGTGGCCTCACTAATTGCCAAGGAGGAGAAGAAAGAAGACGGGAAGGAGATATATTCTCCAACTCAATGCCAGCAGCGGAAATATATTGTTGGATTCTTATCCCAAGAGGTGGAACAAGTGAAGGTGTTTTATTATACAAGTCCCCATAAAGAGGATTAAAAACGCAAGTGTGAACAGGATTGGATTCATTAGAATATAACTTTGTGATATATTGTCGGGACAATTTGATACGGCGAAGTTTTAAAGATGGCTCATCGGCCTCAACGTAGAGACTGTCAACGGGAGAGGTTCTGAAAGACCCAAGACAAAGTCTTAGACCCTGGTGATGGATAGAATCAAGTAGTTTGAGGTTGCTTTTACAGGCCCCACCATATACGATAGAGCCGTAATCAAGTTTCGATCGGACCAATGAACTATACAAAGGAAGGAGGGTGGTTTGGTCCCCTCCCCACTTTGAACTGGAAACGACTTTCAACAAGTCGAGTGCCTTCAGGCATTTGGCTTTTAGATTTTTGATATGTGGCAGAAAGGTTAAATGCGAATCAAAGATGAGACCAAGGAATTTAGCTTCCTTGACAACTTTGATGGGTGTGCCATTTAATGATAATTCAGGATCTCTATGGGGTTTGTATTTCCTACAAAAATGTAGACAGTTGGTTTTGGATTTCGAAAATTTAAACCCGTTTTCAAGACACCATTTATGAATTTTGTTGAGACAAATTTGTAATTGTCTCTCAATAGTTCGCATGCTTTTACCACGGCAAGAAATATTAAAATCATCCACGAAAAGCGATCCATCGATTGAATCACTTAAAACCTTTGACAGACTATTTATTTTAATACTAAAGAGTGTGACAGATAAAATACTGCCTTGTGGGACACCCTGATCCTGATTGTAATGATCAGACAGGGTAGAACCCACGCGAACTTGAAATTGCCTGTCCGTTAAAAACTGTGATATAAAAAGAGGCAAATGGCCTCTCAATCCAAAATCGTGTAAATCTCTTAAAATACCGTGTTTCCATGTGGTGTCATATGCTTTTTCTAAATCGAAAAAGATGGACACTGCATGTTGTTTAATGGCATTTTTAATAGAGGATTCTAAACGCACTAAATGATCGATAGTACTTCTGTTTTTACGGAAACCACATTGAATGTCTGTTATAAGGTTATTAGTTTCCAAGTACCACACAAGTCGATTATTTATCATGCGCTCCATGGTCTTGCAAACGCAGCTAGTTAATAAGATTGGCCGATAATTCGAAGGATCAGTATAATCACGTCCATGTTTAGGGATGGGTACAATAATAGCATCGTGCCATGAAGAAGGAAATTGTCCAGAAGTCCAAATATCATCAAAAATGTTTAAAAGGGTTTCTAAGCATGAATCCGGTAAGTGTTTCACCTGTAGCCGTATCATGAGCTTGATCAAGAGCAGTATGAAGCTCATGAATAGAAAATAGTTCATTGTAATCTTCCCCATTATCTGAAATGAAATTAATTGTTTTCTTTTCCTGTTGTTTTTTTATAATTTTGGAATTGAGGTAAATAATTCGATGAGGAAGAGTGTTTGGCCAAAGTTTCTCCAAGTTTATTTGCAATATCAGATTGACAAGTTAATAATTCGTCTCCATCTTTAAGATGCTTAATGCTAGATTTAGAACCCTTACCTTTTATTTTCTGGATCATATTCCATACTTTTGATATCGGCGTTCGTGAATTTATTTGTGATACATATATTAATAAACACCGTAAATATAAACAATATATCATCTTTTCAGATTCTCTTTCGTGTCTTCAGGCGATTAAAAATCTTTCTTGCAAACATCCACTTTTATTAGAAATTATTGAATTGTACAATCAACTTGCTACTGGCCAATGCGACATCGTCTTTTGTTGGTTACCCAGCCACGTTGGCATTTCTGGGAACACGATGGCTGATATTGCTGCTAAGGCAGCCCTCAACAAATCTGTGACACCACCTCTTATCCCATACTCTGATTATAAAGCCAGCATTAGAACATACATCCGCGATCTAATGGAAAAGAAGTGGGACACCCAAGTAGGTATTAATAAATTACATGCAATAAAACCCTACATTGGTTACACCTACTTGGGTTGTCAGTCCAGATTTGAAGAGGTCATTATGCAACGATGTCGCATTGGCCATACCAGATATACTCATGAATATTTATTGAAAGGCGAAGATCCTCCGTTTTGTATCCCTTGTGATGAAAGGATCACAGTCAAGCATGTCTTGCTTGACTGCATTGAATATTCCATCACAAGGGATATTTATTTCAAAGTAAAAACTATGAAAGATCTTTTTAGTCATATAAGTTCTCATTTAATTATTGCCTTTTTAAAAAAATTAGACTTGCTAACTGATTTGTAAATAGATATATATTTTATTATTGGAAGTTTAAATTAGTAACTGAGATTGTTAGTGGCCTACCCTCAAAGGGGGTTGAAGTAGCGTAAAATATTGTTCTCCTGAGAGGGTACGTAAGTCCCAAAACATTTAGTCAATTTAAGTGTACCAGCTTTTTAATCGTAGAATATGTGTACTTTTAATTTATGGCTAGGTTTCTCTCTTGTCGCCAATGTCTGAAGGGATGGTGTTAATCCAGCTAGGGTCCATGCAGGAAGCAAATGTACTGTAAGTCCCCATGGTACCTAGTATGGTGATTTACCTTCAGTTGTTGGCGATCAATAGCCTGTTTTTTATATTGTATCGTCATGTATAGTTCAAATGTTTTAGATTTAGTTACTAGTTTTATATCTATATCTGTGATAATCTAGTTATTTTACTGTCCTTCGTTGGCAGAATTTTATAATTTCACTTAAATTGTTGATATATTTATAACTTGCTTTAGTCACGATATGGCTGAAATATTGCCGATGTGACTTAAAATCTTAACTCACTCACTCACTATTTGTGATACATAATTTCGCCAGGATTGACGTTTATTTTGCTTGAAGGTACGCCGTGCCTTAGCATTTAAAATGTTAAATGTATTCAAATTATGGACCATAGGATGGCGACGGAAATAATTCTCAGCTTTCTTCCGTGCCTTCCTTACCTGTTTGCACTCATTGTTGAACCATGGTTTTCGTATGTGTGGAATTGCAGAGGATTTGGGGATACACTCATCAGCAATATTAATTAGTTCATCAGATAAATCCTTTATAGGATCAGTACATTCTAGAAAGAGTTCGGGTTTAAGTCTGCTACAACACAGAGCTTGATACAACGGCCAGTTAGCTTTTTTAAAGTTCAATCTCGAATATGGAGTAATATCAGTTGGGTTTACAGGTTTTAGTATAGTAGGAAAATGGTCACTTCCACATAGGTCATCATGGACTGACCATTCAAATTCATTTAGTAATTCTGAATTCGTGATTGATAAGTCGAGAGCAGAATAGGTTCCTGTACCAGGGTGTAAATACGTGTTGGAACCATCATTATAAATACATAAATCATTGTCTGAATAAAACTCCTCCAGTAGTTTACCTTTAGCGTTTGTATTGACACTACCCCAGAGTGGGTTGTGCCCATTTAAATCTCCCATAATAATACAGGGCTTCGGGAGTTGGTCATATAGAGCTTGAAGATCAGTTTTGTGAAACGTTGAAGACGGAGAGATATATACAGAACACAATGTAAACGCAACATGTAAAGTAATTCGCACTGCAACAGCCTGCAGATGAGTAGTTAGTGAAACTGGGCTGTGGATAACATTCTGTTTGACTAAGATGGAAGATCCGCCAGTGGCCCTGTCACCCGGAGGTGAAAAACAATGATATGCATTGAAAGAACGCAGGACAAAATCATCTGTCTGTTTTAAATAGGTCTCCTGCAGACAGAACGCTGATGGTGTTAAATCCTTGACTAAAAGCTGCAATTCATTGAAATTAGTCCATAGTCCTCTGCAATTCCACTGTAGGATATTATGCTGATAATATTTCTTTTAGGGGGATTTATTGGGGATCTACCCCGCACTTGTTTGGTGGGCGACAAGCTATGTGCCCTACTACGGACGTTTTCAGACACGTCCATATCCTCAAGAGATCCATATTTGTTGAATAATTGAATTTGATTTTCTGACCCCTTTGGGGCTCTGCCACTGAGTTTTTTGGAAACATCTGGCTTTTTAGTTTTGGTTTTAACGAGACCTTGCTGAGACTTTGTGGACAACTGAGAAGATGGTTCATGATCAGGGGATGTCTCTGATTGGTTTCGAGATGTACCGGGAAGTGAGTTTACAGTTTGTGTAGATGTAGCAAGCGAGACAGGTTTAGGAGATTCTGTTTTGACCCAGGTTAAATCTGTCTGACAACTAGCAGATACTTTAGTTACTCTAGATGTTGCCTCAGCCGTTGTTCTGGCAATGGAAGCATAACTGTCTGTCTGTTCTGAGCCGTGGACTAGTTTCTTGGCATCTGCAAAACTAATGTTTTGCGTGAATTTTATTTGATTGATTGCCATTTGCTGTTTCCATACGGGACAGTTCTTAGAGTAAGCTGGGTGGTTCCCCGCGCAGTTGATGCACTTTTTGACAGTACTGTTACAATCTTCTGTTGTGTTTGTCTTTTCACCACAGTGAGCACACACAACAGACAATGTACAAGAATTTACGCCGTGGCCAAACTTCTGACATTTAAAGCACTTCAGAGGGTTTGGAATGTACGTCTCCACATTGAGGTTACAATAACCTGCCTTGAGAGATTTTGGAGCAATGGGTAAAGAAAAAGAAAACAGATAAGTATTGGTTTTGATGGTTGTATCGTTTTTACGTGTAGAAAAACGTTTAACGTAGAGTACACCCTGATCCTTCATTTCGGAAACGATATCAAGTTCCGACATGTCAGCCAGCAATCGCTCACGATCTCTAACGATTCCCTTGCTCGTGTTAAGGGTCTTGTGAGCCGTGACGGTGACGGGAATGCCGACAAAAGTTTCAGTGTTCAGTAGGTTGTTTGATTGGTGCCTCTTGCCACACTCAATTAACAACACACCAGAACGTAATCTTTTAACGTTCTTCACATCGCCAGCAATGCCTTGGATACCTTTAGACACAGCAAAAGGATTTAATTTTAATGGTGTATCATCTTTTGTCTGAATTACAACAAAACGTGGTCAGTAATCAGTTGGTGTGGGCAGTCTAAGGTCGTTGTCAACAGGGTCATTGTCAAGAGGACGTTTGGTTTTTTTGTTTGGAGTTTGATAAGCCATGGTTATTTTGTTAGATTTCATCATCCGAGCTCCCCACCCACCGCGGAGTATCACAAGGACAATGCTAAAAACAAGTGGATTTCCAACTTGCAGCACCAAGGATACCCGGATGATATACTCAAGCAGAAGAATTAAAAGATTAATAATTCCACCAGATTGGCCCATGAGCCACCGCCTTCTGGGCATAAAACTCTAGGCAAAGTTCATAACATCCTATTTCAAAATCACAAACGTTTTAGATAAACAAGTAAGCCCGAAATTAAAACAATTCCAAATCAAATGTGTGCAAAGACATAGATAGATGTAGTCTATACACAGGGCTTAGCGTGACCAGCCGATTGATAGAACCGGGCCAGTTCTACCACCCGTCTAGGTGAAGTCAGGGGCGAAGTGGTGTGTTGGGCAAAGGAACACTGTTCCTGGAACCAGTGCCCCCAACCACCAGACTCCTTCCTCCACCGACACAGGGGCGCAACCCACGGCAAACGGGTTGGTGGACCAAATATCCCCCCGGGTCCACAACGGGGGCTTGAAGGGCGCTTAGCGTGACCCAGCACCGACCACGAGGAGGTGGCCCTTCATGGGTGCCACACATGCTCAAGAAATTCTAACATTTGCCCAATTTACGGATGTGAAAAGGGTTTTGCCAGTTCTAGTTCTCAAACCTTACAACAATTTCCTATACGTTTCTGGGGACCAATTCACTGAAGGCCGGAAAAGGTGAAGATCTCCTCAAAGCTCTGCCACTAGGTTTACATGTCACTGTCATCCACGTGACATCACTTCCCGACAATCGTCTAGTGGATATATATTGTAACAGTCCAGGCATTACCACAGAGCATTGTCAAACGATTCTACTTCATCTTTAAATCTGTAGAAGGATTTTAAAGAACTATGAACTAATTCTAGTTCTTAGCTGGGTTGTGCTGAACTGTCTACTTCTTCTGTCCGCAAGCACAAAGTGTATGGAGTTCTTATTGAAGGAACTGTCTCACTATACAGTTTGATGAACGAAAAGTTGTGGGTAGTCATATTCCTTTCTACCGTTTGTTTTGTTGGAGGTGCCACACTTATTTGGAACATACATTATTGAACCTTTTTCACATATTCCCTCATTAATGAACTGAGCGTTCCTTTCCTCAATATGGAAGGTATCCCAAAAATATTTGGAAAGATTGTTATTTGTGTTACAAACACGTTGAGCTGTGTTTCGAATATACCGATAAGAAATGAGGTCATGATGGGTAGAATAAAGTCACCCAATAGCATCTCTATCAGCAGATATTCACAACTGATTATTCTTTGGCTTTGAAGTCAAACCAATAATACTTTGCACCGAGAAATCGAAGTTTTCATATTATTCTAAATGATTTGTTCAGCGCCACTTCACCACTTAATTGTTGATTGGAAGTTAACTGATATGTAAGACTAGATTCTGTTGGATGATCAGTTCTTACTTAAGTTACTTTATATTGCGTACGGGGAAGTTACAATCTATGTGTGAATATATTACAAAGAAATGATAATCTAAATCTAAGTTAATATAACCCAAAATATAATAAAATATGGGCGTGTGGTGGCCGCTCACGGATTATCATTATTTGTGACACATGTTCTCAGTTTTGTCGTTTTCTAAAATTCACCTCTGTCAAATTTGTAAGTTGCCTTGATAAACTTACAGGGTGAAGATTATGGGAACATGCCACGTCATTATAGTAACGAAACTATATTTACTGTCCAGTATGACCATATTGATGAAGTGTGTGTGTTTCTTACCCATTTTGAGGAAATGAAACAGTTGACAAGAAGGTCGATAAGGTATGTGAAAATACAAATTGCATTCCCATTTCAACTAAGTTCACAAATCAATACAAAGGTAACATTAGGGCAGTTCAAAATAAAAATCAACGTCAGTATAATACTAAAGATGTGATCATATAAATGAAGACAATGATGGTAATATTCCTCTCTCAGTAATTATAAGGGGCGGTGGGGTAGCCTAGTGCTAAAAGCGTTCGCTCGCCAGCCTGAAAGTCCGGGTTCGATTCCCCAAATGTGTGGTCCATTCCTGCTGTCCCCAAATGTGACATTGCTGGAATATTGCTAAAAGCGGCGTGAAACCCAAGATCACTACGCACTCAGTAACAATAATCCAACTTGAAAGTTAGAGAGTGTCTCAGGGTATAGAGTGATCACACAAAATGATGGTCTTCTTGTGGCATCAAAAGAAATATGAGATGAGAGGCAAGAATTACCTTCCTATATACATGTATACCTCTCTGAGGTCAGATGATCCGGAAATAAGTTTTAAGAAGCCCTTTCCAGGTCGCTCTGTCTAAATCAAGAACAAATATAGCATAATTTTATCACTGTCCCATACTAGACCTAGAGGTACAATGTATACCAGTTGAAACATTATTGCAGATAGTATAACACTGTACAAGTGCCATCAGCCATATCAATGACTGATGTGTATAAGATTGGAATATTCGGGGTAATAGTGAGTGAGTGAGTTAAAATGTTACATCGCATCGGCAATATTAGTCATATAGCGATGAAATCAAGGTAATCAATTTAAATAGCTGTCGACAAAGGACATTAAAACCAGCTAGACTATCACAGATATGTACCTAAAACTAGTAATCAGATCTAAAATACTTTAACTCTTGAGGACGATACAATATAAAAATAGGCTATTGATCGCCAACAACTGAAGGTAGATCACTACACTAGGTACCATGGGGACTGACAGTGCCTTTGCTACCTGCATGGACCCTAGTTGGATGTACACCGTCCCTTCAGCCGCTGGCCATTGTAGGAAAAGTTTAGCCGAATTTTAGAACAAATATACTACGATTAAAAATCTGGTAAGCTTAAATTTAACTTTGAAAGTTTTGGGACTTACGTACCCTCTCAGGAGGACAATAATTTTACGATACTTTAACCCCCTTCGAGGATACAGCTACTAACAATCGCAGTTGCTAATTTATATAACCATGTTTAAAATACCATTTATCTATTTATAAATCATTTAACAATTCTATATCTTTTTAAAATGCAATAAATAAATGAGAACTGACATTATTAAAAAGATCCTTCATAGTTCGTGATTTGAAATGGGATCCCTTGTGATGGAATATTCAACACAGTCAGGCAAGACATGCTTGACCGTGATTCTTTCATCAAAAGGGATGCAAAACGGAGGATCCTCACCTTTCAAAAGGTATTCATGAGTATATCTTGTGTGGCTAATGCGACATCGTCGTATGGTGACCTCTTCATATCTGGACTGACAACCCAAGTAGGTACAACCAATATAAGGTTTTACTGCATGTAATTTATTGATACCTACTTGGGTGTTCCACTTCTTCTGCATTAGATGAAGGATATAAGATCTGATGACGGCTTTGTAATCAGGGTATGGAATAAGAAGTGGTGCCACAGATGTGTTGAGTGCTGCACGATTGGCAGCAAGATCGGCCATTGTGTTACCAGAAATGCCAACGTGGCAGGGTAACAAAGAAAAGACAATGTCGTATTGGCCAGTAGCAAGCTCATTATATAATTTCTCAATAATTTCTATTAAAAGTGGATGTTTGCTAGAAAGATTTTTAATAGCCTGAAAGCAAGATAGAGAGTCTGAAAATGTGATGTATTGTATAAATTTAGGGTGTATTTTAATATATTTTAAGGCTCTTAATAATGCATTTGCTTCTGCTGTGAAAATATAACTATTATCTGGCATTTGAGAAGTTATTGTTCTGGAACCAATGACAGTGGCACAAGCAACCGCGTCGCCATCCTTGGACCCATCTGTAAATACGTATTTGTATGTATTATATTTATGTTTTAATTGATTAAATTCTTGTCTATATTGTAATTCATTATTTTCTGATTTTTAAATGTCGTTAAGGTAAGTCCTACCTGTGGCCTAACCAGTTGCCAAGGAGGAGAAGAAAGAAGACGGGAAGGAGCTATATTTTTCAGCTGAATGCCGGCAGCAGAAAGAAAAGGTTTAATACGTATTCCAAGAGGTGGAATTAGTGAAGATTTTTTTTAATACATATCCTCAAATTTGGGACACACATTTGTATGCAGGGTTGTACTTATTTGAATGAAGTTTTGTAACATACGGTAAAGGTAGTTTGATAGTCGTTTAAAAGAAGCTTCGTCTGCTTCAACGTAGAGACTGTCAATAGGAGAAGTTCTGAAGGATCCAAGACAAAGTCTTAGACCTTGATAGTGGATAGAATCTAGTATTATGAGGTTGTTTTTTCAGGCTCCACAATATACAATGGAACCGTAATCAACTTTTGATCGGACGAGTGATCTATATAAATGAAGGAGGGTAGCTTCTCCCCACTTTGAATTAGAAACGACTTTCAATTAGTCAAGTGCCTTCAGGCATTTAGTTTTCAAGGATTTGATATGCGAAGAAAAATTAAATGAGAGTAAAAAATTAGACCCAAGAACTTGGCCTCCTTAACGACTTTGATGGGAGAGCCATTTAAAAATAGCTCTGGGTCCTTATACGGTTTATATTTTCTACAGAAGTGTATACTGTTAGTTTTTTACTTACAAAATTTAGAACCGTTTTCAAGACATCATTTATTTATTTGGTTCAAACACAATTGCAGTTGCTGTTCAATAGTATGCATATTTTTACCACGACAAGAAATATTGATCCATCAATTGAATCATTTAAAACATTTGATAAACTGTTGATCTTGATGCTAAATAGTGTGACAGACAAAATACTGCATTGTGGGACACCCTGATCCTTACTGTAATGACCAGACAGAACCCACTCGGACTAGATATAAGATATAAATTGAGGCAAACGGCCTCGTAATCCAAAGTCACGAAAATCTTTTAAAATACCATGTTTCCAGGTAGTGTCATATGCCTTCTCTAGATGAAAAAGGATCGACACTGCATGTTGTTAAGTATTGCATTTTTAACAAAAGATTCTAAACGAACTAAACGATCGATTGTACTTCTGTTTTTACGGAAACCACATTGCATGTCTGGAAGTCGATTATTTATCATATGCTCCATGGTCTTGCAAACACAGCTTGTGAGTGAAATTGGTCTATGAGACCAGTATGATCACGTCGTGGTTTAGGTATTGGGGCTACTATAGCGTCACGCCATGAGGAAGGGAATTTCCCTGACGTCCAAATATCATCAAAAATACGTAAAAGAATTTCTAAACAAGATTCTGGTAAGTGCTTCAGGAGTTGATAATGTATGTTATCAGCTCCAGTAGCAGTATCATGAGCTTGTTCAAGAACATTATGTAGTTCATGATCAGAAAATATTTCATTGTAATCTTCCCAATTATCTGAATTGAAATTAATATATTTTTTTTCTTCTTGCTTTTGATAATTTTGAAATTTAGGTACATAGTTAGACGAGGCAGAGTGCTTAGCCAAAGTTTCGCCTAATTTATGAGCAATATCTGAGGTATCAGTTAATACTTCATTTCCATTTTGAAGGTGGTGGATGCTGGTTTTAGTTGCCTTACTTTTGATTTTTTGTACCATATTCCATACCGTGGACATTGGCGTATGTGACTTTATTTTTGATACATATTTTTTCCAAGATTGACATTTCCTTTGTTTAAAGGTACGCCTCGCTTTTGCATTTAAGATTTTGTATATATTTAAATTATGAACCATAGGATGGCGACGGAAATAGTGTTCAGCCTTTTTCCGCCCCTTCCTCGCCTATTTGCAGTTGTCGTTAAACCATGATTTTCGTATGTGTGGAACAGCAGAGGACTTAGCTATACATTCATCAGCTATCATGTTTAATGCATCAGAAAAAACATATTATGGGATCAGCAATATCAATGAAAAGTTCAGGTTTTAGTTTGTTAATACACAGAGTTTCATATAAAAGCCTATCAGTTTTTTTGAAATTCAACCGGGATGAAGGAGGAACGTCAGATGGTGATACAGGTTTTAGAATAGTTGGAAAATGGTCACTTCCACGGAGGTCATCATGGTCTGTGAATAATCGAATCTGGACCAGACAATCAAGGGATCAACAGCATGAGCATCGATATGCGCAATTGGGAACCGATGACATGTGTAAAGCAAGACAGAGAGCCTAACCACCCGATCCCGTTAGTCGCCTCTTACGACAAGCATGGGTTACTGAAGATCAATATTCTAACCCGGACCTTCACGGGTGCAATCCACAAGGAAGAGTACAGTATGAGTGAAGTGAAGTTGAAAACTTGAACTTTTAATTACATAATGATGACTAATCCATGCTAGATAATATAGTTGAAACTTGAATTGTTAATACAAAATGATTTCTTATTACACAATGATTACTTGATAGTAGGCTTTTCAAAATGAATAGATAATAGGCTTCGCATTTATCAAAAGTTTATCAAGAGGTCCCACGCGCTTGGCAGGTAGACACTTTGATCACGATTCATTGCCAGTTTTTGTCTTCTTATTTCCACTGAGTACTGTAGTTTTTTCCGACGCCAGTCGTAGTTATTGCTCGAAAGCACCCTGATGTCATTCTACATGATTTGGGTTATTTGCCATGTGTTTCAATAAAGCCGACTTATAGTCTTGTTTACATACTAGCGACTTGTGTTCAGCAACAAGTGTGTTGATGGGCCTGAAGGTCTCGCCAATATATTTATCGCCACAGCTGCATGGTATTTGGTATATACATCCCCTAGGGATGGGACCTCCATTACTAGATCCTCGTCCATTTGGTCGGAGGAGTGTCTTAATTGTTTAACCGCTAGAGTAAGTTACATCAAAGCTCGCTTTGCTCTTGACGCTAAATAGCCATCAGATAGCCCGACTAATCAAGAGCAAGCGAGTTTTAGCGGTACAACGATTAAGACACTCTTCCGAGCAAATGGAAGAAGCATAAATCCATCAAATATCTTGGTCAAGATGAATACATTCCACAGGTTACTGGGATACTGGGATAAAGAAGAATATAACCACAATCTAAGATATCTGTTGGTCCCACTGAGTGTGTGGATAAGTGCGTGAAGTGTTTGTGATGCTAAAGTCACTATTCCAGCTCAATCACGTCGGAAGAAATCAGACATTGTATTCACCTTAGTCAAATTTCGGTCTTCGTCGTAAGACTAGTTCAAGCACTTAACGTACAAATTGTTGTATTGGTTGTATTGGACTGAAAATGCTTGACCTCATCCCGAACATCCGTTAAAATCACTGATTTTCGATGATCCATTTTTGTGGCAATCACTGCCTTATATTCACAGTCTGTTTCGATGGATAATCGTGACTGGCTGTTCTCTGGCGTCTCATAAGTAGGAATAGCTACCATTTCAGAAAACTATCACACAGCCTATGATCCCAATCAAATAAGGTTTTGTCGAATCATTATGGTCTTGCGTGGTTTATATCTTATGCTGATTACAAGTAATGTCAACTGTGAATACGTTAAAGAAGGCTACAAATATGTTCTCCTTGCCGTTGATTCCTTCTCTCGCTGGACTGAAGGTTTCCCAATGCGCACTCAAGAAGCATCTGAGGTTGCTTCAATCTTGTTTAATGAGGTGTTTTCACGATTTGGTGCTCCTCGTACACTTCTTACTGACCGAGGTAGGCAGTTCACGTCCAAGTTGGTAAATGCCCTCTGTGAACTCTTGGATATCAAACACTATTATACTTCATCCTATCACCCCCTAACCAATGGCATGTGTGAGAGGAGGAATAGTGTAATAGAACAGGCTCTCCGAACATATGCTGACCCTGATCAAACCAGCTGGGCCAAACTCATTCAATGTGTTATGATGGCCATGCGCAATGTACCTTGTCAATCAACTGGGTATTCGCCACACTACCTTCTGTTTGGGAAGGAAATGAATCTTCCTTTTGACACTACCTTACTGCCCAAATCTACTCTTGGCAAGGATGCACAGGGTCATCTGCAAGATCTCTTAACAAACCTCAGTGTGGCTAAATCACTTGCAAAGGAAAACATGTCTGCTGCACAGGACAAGAGCAAGGGTCTTCAGGATATCAGAGCCAAGGAACCTTCCTACTCTGTTGGCGATCAGGTTCTAATGACTGATCCCAAAGTCAAAACCGGCCTTTCACCCAAACTATCAAAGAAATGGATAGGGCCTTACAGAATCATTCGCATTGGTCTAAACCACACATACAAACTCATGAATGCAAGCACAAACAAGGAACATAAATCATTCATACATGCCAACAGACTCAAGCCTTATACCCCTAGACCTCATGTTGCCTGCATTGAAATGGGTAGAATGGCGAGTGGAGGCAGTCGAGGGTGTAGACCTCATGTTGCCTGCGTTGAAATGGGAAGAATTGCGAGTGGAGGCAGTCGAGGGTGTAGACCTCATGTTGCCTGCATTGGAATGAGCATAATGTTGAGAAGAGGTAGTCGAGGTTGTAGACCTCATGTTGCTCTCGGGGTGTGGAAATGACACTTGCTTGATGGGGTTGCTTGACTGGGGTGTGGTATGTGAAGTTGGAGTGGGTAAGAGTGGGGAGGAAGCAGTGGCAGCTACCTGTGCATATTGGCATGGTGAAGAGATTGGTTTTCTTGAAATGGGTGGGGAAGGTATGTCTTCAGTGTTGGGTTCATGTACCTGTTCTGCATGTGCAATGCGAGATAGGGCATCTGCATTTGTGTTAGATTTGCCTGGTCTGTGTATAATCTCAAAATCATATTCTTGCAGCATCAGGGACCATCTACTAAGCCGACTAGAGTCATGTTTCGTTTTCTTTAGCCAAGTAAGAGCCTTGTGGTCTGTGTAGACAGAAAATGAACCATTGGCAAGATACACCCTGAAGTTTTTGATACCCTCTAGGACGGCTAGGCATTCTAAATGTGTGATTCCCCAATTCTTTTCTGAAGTGTGAAGAGAGCGACCACCATAACAGATTACTCGTTCTCTGCCCTGTGAATCAAGTTGGCCTAAAATGTACCCTATTGCAGTTTGTGATGCATCAGTTGTGAGTATCAAGGGCTTTGTTTGGTCAGGATATGCAAGGATAGGTGCAGTTGTAAGAGCTTTTTTTAGCTTTTCAAATGCCTGCTGACAATGGTCAGACCATTCAAATGACACATCTTTTTTTAGGAGGTTAAATAGTGGGGAGGCTATACCAGAAAAGTTGGCTACAAATTTGCGATAATATGATGCCAAGCCCAAGAAATGGCGCACATCATGGACATTTTTAGGAGGTGGGACGTGTGTGACGGAATCTATTTTTGAAGGATCAACATGGATGCCATCTTTGCTGAAGATATGACCTAAATAGGTGACTTGTTTTGTGGCGAATTTACACTTGCTGGGTTTTAGAGTGAGGCCTGCTTCTCTGATCTTTTGAAATACTGCCTTGAGGTGACTCAGATGTTCCGAAAAGGTTTTGGAAAATATTATGATGTCGTCAACATATATCAATATGTAACGTCAATTCATTTCTTTTAGTGCCTCTGAAATTGTAAGCTGAAAAGCCATTGGGGCATTTTTGAGACCAAAGGGGAGGCGATTCCATTCAAACACGCCATCAGGTGTAATGAATGCTGATTTGTGTTTTGTTTCGGGGTGAAGTGGTATTTGCCAAAAGCCACTAGCACAGTCAAGGACACTAACAATTTTGGCATGGCTATCGCCTACAGCATCAACGACATCTTCACAACGTGGTAGAGGAAAAAATATGGGCTTGGTAACTGCATTGAGGCGTCTATAATCTACGGCAAAACTGTAAGAAGAGTCACGTTTTTTAACCATGACAACAGGAGAGTGCCACTCAGAAGAACTGGGCTGAATGATATTAGCTTCTAACATTTCTTGTACTTGTCTAGAGCATTCTTTCCTAATGGCTGCATTTTGTCTGTAAAAAGGGAGTCTAATGGGTCTGGCATCACCTGTATCTATTTTGTGATGATGTAAGTGAGTGTGTCCTAAGTCTGACAAATCTGTGGCAAAAACTGACTTTTGTGATTGTAGAAATGCATGTAAATGGTTTCTTTGTTCCTGTGTGAGATCAGCGTCGCTGAGATCAAACTCAATGTCTTGTGAATGTGTTTTGTTAGCACTTGTAGGAGGAGAGTCAGAATCAGACATGTCAGGGAGGTCAAGGACAGATGTAGGGTCAATCTCTGAGGCAACAGCAATGACAGTTTTAGAAAACAGTGTGACATGGCTGTCACTTACATTAAGTAATCTCATGCAAACTGATTTGGGATGGTTTGTAATGAGACATTTGGCACCTTGGAGCTCCATGTCATTTAGCGTTGGCACGGGTTCCAAGAGAAATACTTGACCTTGTTGACAATGAGAAATTTTGATGGGAATGTCAGCTTGAGAGTGTGGAGGAATGACAACAGATTTGTATGGTCTTACATAACCTCCATTGATTGATGCCAGAGAGACAGACACAAGACCTTCGTGTATGTGTAAGCACTTTGAGGGCAGGTCTATGGTGACTTTGTTGGACTCAAGGAAGTCAATGCCTAAGATGAGTGAGTGATGTAAGTTATGGAAGACATGAAAGGTTTGAGAGAGATAGATGTGACCTATGTTGATGTCAAGAGAGATAGAACCTAACACAGAGTGTTTTTCACCTCCTACACCAATGATTTCAGTGAGGTGAGATGGACCTAAATGAAAAGGTTTGATACCTATCTTGCGTAAGTAACCCATGCTGACACAGCTAACTGAGGCACCTGTGTCAACAAGAGCTAATGTTCTGACTTGTTTCACCTTGACATGAACACTGTTCTTTGTCAAGGGTGCCACAAGAGATACAAAATCTGACTCTTGCCTGACCCCACAATGCTGAGAATCAGGCGCGAGTCCCCATTGTGACTGCCTACCTTGAGCATAGTATGCACGCAGACAAACTTTAGCATGGTGACCTGTTAAACCGCAGTAACTGCATATTGTGTTTCTGTGAGGGCAATTGTGAGGGAACCGAAAAAACTCACCACATCCGCGACATCTGCCTCGAAGGTGCTGTGGTGTTGACAGTCGTCTGTTGCTGGAGCCCGGCTGGTAAGGGAAGGGTTGTGGGTGTTGCTGCGCTGTGCTGTATGGCTGTAGAGGGGGAGCTGAAGCTGGATTCTGCTGTGGCGCTGGGTGGTACTGCTGTGGTGGCAGTGGTGGTGGTTGGTACTGCTGTGGTGGTGGCGCTGGTTGGTACTGCTGTGGAGGTGGTGGCTGGTACTGCTGTGGTGGTGGCGCTGGTTGGTACTGCTGCTGTGGTTGTGGTGGCAGCGGTGGTGGTTGTTGGTATGGGTGTTGTTGCTGTTGGTGGTGGTCCCGGGGCTCTTGCTGTTGTGGGCTGGATGAAGGGATTGCTGACTGTACAGCACAGGCCTTATTTGTTGTAATCAGCGTGGCCACCAAGTTCGTTAGTTGTTCAACTTGTTGGACCAAGACGACCTCTGCTGTGCTGGGGGCCTGTGACTGTACGGCCAGCTGTGCCTGGTGACGAACCTCGTCCAGGGTTGCAGGCTCCTTCGTGTACACCCACTGCTTAATCTGTGGGAGTAGCCCATTGATTGCAATGGCCACTATCACAGATTGAGGCAAGGTGGAGTGTAACGTGGATGATTGCACCCTGGTGATGAAATCTTCTACCTTTCGTGCTCCTTCTGTGCCATGTGTAGATGGCCCATGTCAAAGGCCGAGGATCGCCGGAAACGTTGATGAAAGGCTGCCTTCAACGACTGCATGTCTAGTTGTGTGG
Source organism: Haliotis rubra (assembly GCF_003918875.1). NCBI lineage: Eukaryota > Metazoa > Mollusca > Gastropoda > Lepetellida > Haliotidae > Haliotis > Haliotis rubra. Next base: position 19,406 of record NW_025766505.1, read on the forward strand.
TTTCAGGTAGGTCTTGAAACCACACCTTTGCAGCCCCATCCAAGTAGAAGGGCAGAATTCTACAGGATCTGTAGTCAGAGTGTCCATGGAGGATGTTGAAGTTGGCAAAATCTCCCCACCAACTTTCAGCATCCTGTTGTCCATTGTACTTAGGGAGGTGTACTTGAGCCATTGCTGTGGGATGATGCCGGGTGTTATCAGACGAGCTGGCGAAGGACTGTGATGTGATGTCTGACCTCGTCTCGTACGTTGATAAAGGGGGTGATGGTGTCGTCAGGCGTGAAGTTGTGTCGAACTGTGGAGGTGGTGTTGCTAGAGGGGACTCAGGTGTACGGAAGCCTCTCAGTCTGACAATGCACATAGACAAGGCTCACAAACAGCTACTCCAACTCCATCAACATCCTCACAGCCAGACAATCCTATCACAACACAGCACATGTCAAGCCAAGAACCCATTTCACCAGATAATGAACCAAACAACACCCACTCACCATCTTCCCAACAAGATGACCAACTGTATGCTGTAAAACGCATTCACAAAGCCAAAAAGAGAGCAGGAAACACCCATTACTTAATTGAATGGGAAGGTTACCCACAACGTACCTGGGAACCAGCCTCTAACCTTAGTCCTGAAATGATAAGTGATTACCACACTTACAGAACCCGATCAGGTCACAGACGAAAACGGAAACCCAGATATTTTGCAAAATCATAGGTCATGACCTTCCATGGTATTCCTCCCGACAACATGTCATCTTCGGTCAAGGTAGATGAGCTCTGACCAACCCTTACAGGTAATCATATTACCTTGTGTTTTATAAGTGCTACGCTGTGAAATGTTGTGGCCACAACTTTCCTGCATCATGGTCATCCCATCTGACTTGTCCCTTGGTTTCTTGTCTTGTCTTAGGTCCATCATGGGGAGTCACCATCCTTTCGTTACTGCTGATATCTGTTCTTCCTGTCCCGATTGTCCTTTTGCCAGCAATTCTTTGACTTTTACACACAGTATTCTCGACCTAACAACTGTCTATTCCTAGAACTCACTACTGGTCCTGAATGTGTGACTATTCCATTTTTTCCACTCACACTGTGTCCTTCCTACTGGCACATCCAACCTCCTTCTGTCATAGAAAATCTTCAACTCTCAGGATATGTCTTTCCCACTCTCACACTCCAGGGGCCTGATTTCCATGTCACCAATAAACTGCCCACCTTTCACTCAACATCCCCAAATCAATCTCGGTCTCCTATCTCACTTCCCGCAAATTCGCAAACTCTTTCAGCAACTGTTCACCGCATATATTTTACTAGTCCACCATGGGTATTTCTTCTACTACCATGTGTATTTGTATTTCAGGTCAAATAATTGTATTCCAATTCTTGTACCATAATTGTTTTTAAATATACCACCCCTATGTCCATCCTACTTTTTTTTTGATCATTGTGTATACGTTTGTCAAACGCTATCATGCGCACCTCTTTGATTTTTTCGTACATCTTGGTATTTGTAACCCTTTCCTGTTTTTGTAAAAGCTTTTGAGGACAAAAGTTCCACGACGCATAGGGGTATTATTACAGTGCATATATTTCTTCATACTTTTTTATATTTTTCACAAATTATTCATAACAAAGAAAATTCGTATACGTGCAAGTCACAGTGCATAGTGTGTCTTGTTTATAGCCCTGCATGGCAAGCGCAGTAGTAGGCAATTAGCAAACGCGTCCACGCCAACCTTAAACTAATTAATCAAAGATGAAGTTATTGAGCTGTGTCGGCTCCGGCCTTTCTTCTGGGGTACACCCCTTGGTCAAGTGCAGATAAGTAGTCCCATCCCAGCAGGAGCATATCTACCACCAACTAAGTCGTAATCGAAAATCAACTTTTGTTGAACAAGATCGAGATTACCATCATGCCATCCTCTTTGTCCTGTCGTTAATGCCATGGTCAGATATTTTGTTAAGCAGCTGGCGCACGCTGACCGTGGCTACACCACAAAGAAAGTCAAACCTTGTTAGGTAATCATCTTCTTACCACCCTCCTCGTGTAGTATACTTTGTTAGCATAGGGTAGATAACGCATATGGAAACTTCAACTTTATAGAAACTTGATAATGACAAACGAGCAGAGCTGTGGGGTATAAAATCCTGGGTTCTTCCATCTCAGGCACACTTGCTTGAATAAACCCTGGATCTCATAGCTCTGGCTCCTTTCTTGTTTCAAGGTAAGAAACATTTAAACTTTAGTCTTGTTTAACTTGTTATTTCTTTGCAATTATCGTCTAGAAAATGTTAGAGTTAGGTTAGAAACATTCCTACAACATTGAAGCACTTTGTCATTGCAAATGCTAGTTCTAGATAACCGATTAATTATTAGGCACTATCCAGGGATATTTATTTATGCACATTGCGTCGTGGGCTCCTCAAGTTTATGTTTTCATGTACAAACGAATAGTTCTTTTCTATGTTTCGACACACATGTGTGTATTCCCAGTCTTTTGTCTTGTTTTATTCATTTGCGTGTTAGTTCTGTATATGCAGGTTAGATTCTTGTTCAGTAGCCTAGATTCTAGTAGCTTAGTCACAAAAACAGTTCCGAGAGTTTATACACTCAATTCCAGCAAAGACGAAGTTTATGGATTTCACTATAGTCCGCCGATCAAATGATATTCGTGTAGATTTACCTCAGATACGCGCTCACATGATAGGTATAACAGCCAACATTTGTATTTTGACATTTCACCAACACTATAATAATTTGAATGATGATGTATTAAACGTTCTGTTCCGCGCGCAGTTGTATACCGTACAAAACAGTTTATACGCGAATCACATTACCGTAATCAGTAGAAAATGGTATTGTCTACTCTTCATATTATCAGAAAATATACATTCAAATCCGTGTAGTTGCAAGTACAGTCTTCGTTCCGTATTTAGTTAGCTCCGTAATTTAAGAAATACGTGTAGTCAACGACAACAACGCCGTCCTAGTACATTATTACATATTCATTTAACTAGGTTACTGTCTTGTTTGGTAAAGCACAAAAAATGTAGCACTACAGCATTACATATATTCTAGGTCATGGCTTAACTCCGTTTATGTCGAAATTACACGTTGCCAATAGCAACACCACCGTTGAAATACACTTACCGTAGTCACCCAAATAATTCGTGATAAAACAAGCTTAAGTAGTAGTACTCTAACTAAAACTAGGCCTTCTGTCTCCGTATTTGCAACACTTTTATATCTCTCTAATATCCCTTACCGTATCTACTGAAATTATTTTATTGAGAAAATATATGTTAACATTACAGTTAGAATGAATACAGTCAATACCGGAGTTAAATCGTATATGTCAAATCTGAGCACTTCGCGCCGCTTACCGTATTTGCTCAAGGCATGTATGACACTAGTCATAAATCGTTACCGTAGTTAATGCATTAAGCGCGACATACCGTAATAGTCGTAAATTCCTACCGCAGTCAATACATTAAGCGCAACATACCGTAATAATCATAAATTCTTACCGTAGTTAACGCAATAGGCACTACATACCGTAATTGTCATAAATAGGTACCGTAGTTAACGCATTAGGCGCGACATAACGTAATAGTCATAAAATCTGCACAACAGTTAATGAACTAGGCACTACATGCTGTAATTAAACTGTTGGGCGCTCCACTCAGTACTTGTTCTTTGCAATTGTTGTTTAGGATTAATTTATCCGTCAGGTTATGTTGTTAATCAGTACCGTAGTTGCTCAAGTAAATGTTGTATTATTTGCATTATGTTTCTGTAAGCAGTTACCGTACATACCCTGTTGTACCACACATTGCTTGTATTACCGGACTTAGATATAAACTGTATTAGGATATCATTGATTACTATTTCTATTATTGTTTGTCATTATTATGTATGAATTGATGTATATTGAATGTCATGCAAGGACACTTGCTTGAATAAACCCTGGATCTCATAGCTCTGGCTCCTTTCTTGTTTCAAGGTTTCAAGGCTTGCTCCCTATAGCTAATTCCCCAAATCGAGGCCTGACAGCACCTTTAGCAGGGTTGTTTTCATCTAGCGATTTAAAGGTCGTCCTAACATGACCACAACTTTGAACTAGCTGTCTTAATTTCCCCATGTGATGTATTTCCATTCAAAATTCCTGTTCCACACCTAGCAGGCAACGCTGACTCTCACTCGCTAACTCAGTTACCTGCCAAAATCCCGTTCACGTTGCCAAACACAACACCATCGATCAAAACACCAATGAGTTACAGACAGAACCTCTATTCAGCATGGTGCACGCATTGCCAAAACATTGAACAAATCTTGCCAACTATTAAATCCAGTTATAATGCCACATATCTGGGACTTTTGACTGGACCACCTCCGTGGTGTATTGGTTAGAGCGTCCACCCGGAGAGCTGAAGGTCGCGGGTTCGATCCCCGACCGAGTATTACCAAAAGACGTTAAAACATGGCACTTGTTGGTCCCTGCGTGGCGCTCGGTATTAATGGGTAAAACAAGGACTGGTCGCCTCAGAGTCAGTATAATGTGTCTGAGTGGGGTATTCATGTTTAACTGCAGCGTGGTATCTCAGTGAGCTAGCACTATAAAACCAGTTACGTCTGGGCTAGAATAAGCAGCCACACTTACACACACATGCACGTCGTCATATTAGTGAAATATTGTTAGGCACGACCTTAAAGTTTGGTTTTACGCCGCTTTTAGCAATATTCCAGCAACATCACGGCCGAAGACACCAGAAATGGGCTTCACACATTGTGCCCATGTGGGGAATCGAACCCGGGCGAACGCTTTCACCACTAGGCTACCTCAAGGCCCAGGTGATCGATGAAGTGTGGTAGACATGATATCCTGGGAATGATATGGACTATGAGCTTAGTTATTTTTCAAATGTCACTACAACAGACACTTGAAATAAACAATCTATGTGAATAGTCAAAAACGAATCATAAATTAAGTGTGACAGAAAACCTGTTCAAACTTTTATTGTGCTTTTAATATAATATGCTGTCAACAGTCAGCGGGATCGTCAGCAGTTACTTTAATCTGTTGTACTGATAGAGAGGCTCATTCGTCCCCTCAGAGACGGTGAAGAAGGATCCACCTGTATGACTCCAAGCAATGGCTGTTCCATAGTATTCAACACGGTAGGGGAATTTCTGCCTGTTCCCGCTTGTAGTCATGACAGATTTCATCTCGTCTTCGTTCTGCACGTAGAAGTAGTAGACGCGATCTTCCATCTTAAAGAGAAAGCCTGTTCCATCTGGTGATATATCAGCACTTTTTGGACCGTCGTAAGAGGACCACAAGCTAACCTTGAAAAGGTACTTTGCTTGTCCATCGACCAGCTCATACAGGGGGAATGAATCTTCGGTCGAGTCCATGATAAATATGCGGCCTGATGGCGAAACCATCAAAGTTTCACAATTCCGTGTATACGCACTGAAAAATAGAACAGTTACGCTGAATGTTAAATTGGAAGAATACATTCAGGGCGTGTATTAGTACATTAGTCACATCAGTCTTTCAGTAGCACGTGCTAGGTGCTTCAAAGAAACCGTTATGTTCACGTTTCGAGAATTAAATTTCCTCTTGCACCGTATTTTTCGAAAAACGTTATTGTTAATAGTAACACTTCTATGCAGCTCTATGTAAAGTACATTGCATTGTCCTTGTGATATCGTAGATCGATAGGGTGCTGGAAACTATACATAATATATACATTGAGCTCAAGCATCCCTTAATATATTTTATCATACCGGCGAAGTTATTTCAATGATGCATGATTTAGTAGTGCATTTCATATAATGAAAATAAGGTTTCAGTTTGGAAGTGTTTGCCAAAGAGCAGACGGGATGCATGCTACCCAATCATGTCATGAACATCAGAATCTCTGCCGGCCTGTTCAAGGGTATGATGCCATCCGTTTCAGTCATAGACGTTGACATGGCTATGAGAAGACTTTCACAGGTCTGAGATGGCAGATAGAGGGTATGAATGCAGCTGGCATGCCATTCCAGGCCAGCGGGCGTCAGCTTGTTCAGTGCTACTCTGTCATCAGTGGAATTGTCCACATACAGCAATAAACGCAATCTGGCCCGTTACGTGGGGCGTGTAACACTCGTTTGAAGCAGCTCTTGGTGCCCAACAGACGTTTATCAACCGAGACGTGCATAACCGTCTCAAGGATCTTGGTTTGAGGTTCCGAAGGGACCCTCACCATACTGTTAACTTAGTGAAGGATTAGTTATGGTGTGGGCATGTGTTTCCTTTAACTATGAGTTGACCTTAATGACCAGCGCTACATCACAGACCTTTTAGATCAAGTTGTTTTGCCTCATTTCGATAACCACCCATTGACACACACACACACACACACGCACGCACGCACGCACGCACGCACGCACGCACGCACGCACGCACACACACACACACACACACACCTATATTCATGGACAATTCTCGGCCACATCGTTCCCGTCCTGAGGAATAATGCAAAATGAGCTCTCGTTAGGCTTGGAAGGAACCCTGATCGTAACCCCATCGAGCACATCTGGGATATGCTTGATCGCCGTTTGCAGGTAAGGGTCCCTCCTGTATAAAATGTGGTTGAATTGGGAGTGGGGTGTGAGGAGCGGCGGCAGTTGCCATGGGAACGTATCGGCAGGCTCACGTGTAGAATGAAGCACGGTAGATGCACGAGATGCTGATCTCAAACACCTAGGTAGGTTTCAAGGGGCCGAGAAAAACAGCGACATCCGTAACTGTTGTGTCGTAACAGGAAAATAGAAAACTGCTTTTTTAACAAAATTACTGTGTTGACATTTCCCACGTACAGAGCAATTAACAGTTTTGAAACCTTTTGATTCATTTTAAATCAGGGAGTGTTTAATCAAGTTCCATGTGTATCGTACACCCTTGACAGTCTGCATATATAACGTACAACGCGTCCCTTGTAAACGGGATAGTTTTGAACAAGATCATATTGTATCAGCACGTACCCAAGTTATGAAATATCTGTATGTCTGCTTAATTCATTCTTCGACGTATACATAATTTTCATACATATTACGTTCACGTCGTAATATACAACATATTCAGCTCATATTGTGTATCCCCCGCCGTTATATTGCTGCGATATTGCTAAAATTGGCGTAAAACCCAATTCACTCACTCACTGATACTTAGGGGTGTTGTGTCGAATCTCGGATAACTCGTAGGTCCATTTAACTTTGACACAACTGTCTATATGCAAGTGTTACAATTTGTACCTGAATGAAGTTATTTCGACGTCTTCAGCGTCCTGGTCTCTTGATATATCCTCTGGCTCCTTAAATATATATAATATGTTGACAGGTCCTGGTCCTGAACTACCAGCATCCAAGATGTAGATACAATAGTCTAGGCTGCCGGGTGAGCAAGGACCACATGCCATATCTTCCCAGTCGACGTTGTCTACATTTAGAGTAATTTTGGAAATGGTTTGACCATGGTTCTTGCTGTCAATGACGTGAACCCGGTTGTCTGAATCTGAGCCGTCATTGACATAGTACAGAATACCCGGGTGTACACGACTGGCGCATAAACCGGAAACATCGTCTCCTTCCCTGTTTCTTAAGTAGCCTGCGTACGTACGACCCGAGAATTCTGAAATGAAATAGTATTTGATGTTTGACATTGTTCATGGGTCCACATATATTTTTTCAATGTTGTACTTGCGGCATAGTACATAAGTCCGTATTAAAGTAGTGAGTGAGTGAGTTGGGTTTTACGCCGCTTTTAGCAATATTCCAGCAATATCACGGCTTGGTTCGCCAGAACACCAGAAATGGGTCTCACGCATTGTATCCATGTAGGGAATTGAACCCGGGCCTTCGTCGTAATGGACACTATATTTTTTAAAGTATACTTAATGTACAATACACTTATCATCCAGTCTCTATGTCGAGGCAGATGAACCTTCTCTTAACCAACGCAGTATAAAATTAACGTTACAGTATATAACTAAACTATATTCCAACGAGTCAAACCCTGCATATAACAGTGTCTTTAATCCCTTCTATGAGAATCTGTATAAAATGAAGTCGTCTCTTGTTCAATCTCTTGGTATAAGTGCGTGAGTGAGTTAATATTTATGGTCGGCAATATTCAGAACAATTAATTATCAGTAAAAATCAATAATATTAGAAGTTATAAAACTGTTTAAGATGAACAGTAAAACTACGAGTGTATCACAGATGGAGATATAAAACTATCATGTAACTAAAAACTTATACTATTATGCAAGACAATACAATATAAAAACGGGCTATAAATCACCAGCAACTGAAGGTGGATCACCATATTAGGGACCATGGGGACTTACAGTGCCTGCATTGATCCTAGTTGGATTTACACCACCCCCTCAACCGCTGGCAATTGTAGGCAAAAATTAGCCGAGTTTTAAAAGAACAAAAATATTACGTTTACAATTTCGTAAGCTTAAATTTAACTTTGAAAGTTTTGGGACTTCCGTACCCTCTCAGGAGGACAATAATTTTACGATACTTTAACCCCCTTTGAGCCGCTAACAGTCGCAGTTCCTAATTTATCCTACCACGTTTGAAATGTCATTTATCTATTAACAAAACACATTGTTCAAAATGTATCTTTAAAAATTCAATTATTAAATGATAATTAACATTGTTAAAAAATCTTTAACTGTTTTGATATTGAAATATTTGTCCCTTGGGATGGAAAAATCATCACAGTCAAGTCAGAGTGAAACCTTTCCTTTCTGTTGCTGCCATTGACCTAGAAAATATATCTCCTTCCCGTCTTCTTTCTTATCCTCCTTGGCAATTAGTGAGACCACGGGTTGACCTAACACTGACAACTTTTAATCAATTAGAAATTAAATATAATACATACAAATCCTTATTGCAAATGGGTCCAAGGATGGTGGCGCAGTGGCTCGTGCCACTGTCATTGGATCCAGAACAATATCTTCTAGATTTCCGGAAAACAGCTCTATGTTTCCAGCAGAAGCAAACGCCATGTTAGCAGCTCTTGAATATATCCAAAAATGCTCTAAACATAAACAATACATAATCTTTTCTGACTCTCCTTCTTGTTTTCAGGCTATTCAAAACTTATCTTGTAAACATCCACTTTTAATTGAAATTATTGAATGATATAATGATCTTGCTACTGGCAAATACGACATCGTCTTTTGTTGGTTACCAAGCCACGTTGGCATTTCTAGGAACACAGTGGCCTCTTGCTGCTGAGGCAGCACTCAACAAATATTTGACACCATTTCTGATCCCATACTCAGATTGTAAAGCTACCATAAGATCGTTCGTCCGTGATATGATGCAAAAGAAGTGGACACTCAAGTGGGTATTATTAAATTACATGAAATTAAACCTTATATTGGTTACACCTACTTGGGTTGTCAGTCGAGATTTGAAGAGGTCATCATGCGACGATGTCGTATTGGCCATACTAGATACCTGTTAATACCTGTTAAAAGGTGTGGATCCTCCGTTATCATCCCTTGTGATGTGAGAGTCTCAGTCAAACATGTCTTGCTTGACTGTGTTGAATATTCCATCACAAGGGATAACTATTTCAAATCACGAACTATGAAGGATCTTTCTAGGTAGATTGAAACCTACTGTTATTTCTAATCGTAGCATATATGTTCTTTTAAAGTACGGCTAGATTGTCAAAAGTTGCTGACAGCTGAAGGGATAAAGTAAATCCTGCTAGGGTCCATGCAGTTAGCAAAAGTAATGTAAGTCCCCATGGTCCCTAGTGTGGTGATCTACCTTCAGTTGTTGGCGATCTATAGCCAATTTTTATACTGTGTTGTCCTAATTTGAAATCTAATTTTAAAGAGAGTTGCTAGTTTTATTCCTTGATACTGTGATGTTGTAGTTGATTTTACTGTTCTTCGTCGGATTATATAATTTATATGTATACTCATGCCAATAATGGTTGTCACCCCCTTCAATTTTTTTAATTGGAGAGGGGGTGTGGGGTAGGGGTGTTAGGTATGTGTGGGGTTGGGGTGGGGAGTGGGTTGACAACCATTATTGTCATGAGTATATTTATGGTGAATTCACAACTTGTTTATAGTCACGATATGGTTAAAATATTGCCGATGTGACTTAAAATCTTTACTCACTCACTCACTCGAAATGAAGTTCTGAAGACGCATGTGCGTTTCTGGTTTTTTTTAAGAGTGTATGTACTTACTGGCAAACAAGGATAACTTGAGCACCGACCTGACACCTGACCCTATCAGCATGTATGAGTTTCGCCCACTGGCGCTTGTAGTGGAGCGGATAATCAGATAGAATGTGCATTTAATGATAAAAGCATGAAAGTTTGCACATTCATAGACCAATGTAAAGTGAACATTTTAGCATATGGAGGCACTCAAAATAATTTCATCTTGCGCATGCGCAGTAGATAAATAATATTTTGCCGTTTCTGGCTACAGCTATAGCTTTGGGCCTGCCATTAATACCCTTCTGGGATGACTTTTTTAAAAAACCCAAAAAATCTGACCCAATTACTGGTAAAAACATCTTGAAAACATAGTATTGCCATTGTTAGCGAAGGGGCCCCAGGTTGTCCGCAATCAAGTGTAGTGCGATGGGTGAAGCAAGGCGCTGGGTGTGCAGTTACGCGCAGAATCTATTTGATCGTCATGTACTGCACGTGCACTAGCTTACATCTGCTCTACCTTTCACAAACCAAATGGGTTTGCTCATCGCTGTGCACCGCCTACCTCTCGTGAACGGGTTCTATGCGCCGGTCCAACTTATCCTTGTTTGCCAGTAATTTATCATAATAAAATGCAGCCATTGTAGAAATTTGTAGAAATCAACTATTCACCAACACAATCATTTTATACATCATGCATCATAAACCCCTACAGATAACAAAAAACGTGAGTGAGTGAGTGAATTAAAGTTTAAGGTCACTTTGGCAATATTTCATCCATATCGTGACTAAAACAAGTTTTAGATTAACAATAAGTAAAGATAGATTATAAAATCCTGTCAACGAAGGACCGTAAAACAACTAGAACATCACAGATATAAATGTAAAACTAGTAATTAAATCTAAAACATATTTACCATAGAGGACAACACAATATAAAAATAGGCTATAGATCCCAAACAACTGAGGGTAGATCACCATACCAGGGACCATGGGGACATACAGTACCTTTGCTACCTGCATGGACCCTAGCTGGATTTACACCATCCCTTCAGCTGCTGGCGATTATAAGGAATGTTAGCCAAAATTAAAATAACAAGAATACTACGTTAAAAAATCCTGGTAAGTTTAAATTGACTTTGAAAGCTTTGGGACTTACGTACCCTCTCAGGAGGACAATAATTTCACGAAACTTTAAACACCTTAGAGGATACAGCCACTAACAATCACAGTTGCTTATTTATACTACCATCTTAAAATACCATTTATCTATTTACAAATCATTTAACAAGTCCAATTCTTTTTCAAGTCCAATTAAATGAGAACTGATATTATTTCAATTCTTTTCAAAATGTCCATTATATATTTTTAAATCATATTTGACAATTGCATTATGATACGCAGGGGATGATTTCACATTATTTGCCAGCGACTGTGTATTTTACAATTATTTGAACATTGTTTTTCACTTCTCTAAGTTGTATACCTGCTACCTGTTTGTGTTAAAAATTCCAATATGATCGGGCCGACGACATTCACACGTCGCATACAAGACCTTCACATTTCGTGTATCGCATCAGCTATTCGCTGTGATGAATTATATATATTATTATATATATATACGTATAAAATGAAAATACACTCCAGGTTTTAAAGTGTGACATTCATAACCGATTGCTGAACGTCAACAAAACGACAAAACATGACCTGTTTGAACGATCAGCTAATGCCACCGCCTCGTTTCGAACGGTCATCCATGATTCATTATTGCAATATAAGCAATGGTAGTTATCACTGAATCACGAAACAAATATTTCAGGACATTGCACTTGATATATATCTTCGTTCAAGGGCAAATAGGTGCTGTCCATGCACCAGCGTGAACGTTACCGGTGAAGGTTAAGGCTACACTGGTTAACTCTGTGTAAGTGTAATAAAAACACCTACAGCGCGCTGCCACTGCCAGACTGCTGCCATTACTGTTACCTTTATGTGTTGTTGTTTTCCAGTCAATCTAATAGAATCTAAGACTATGAACTCGGCTGTAATCTACAGGAATAAATAGAAGTACATGAATATTCTGAATTGTCGTTTATGAAGTGAAGTTTGAAACCAAGAAACCAACAGCGGGAGATAAATTCATATCAATTACCTACACAAATGTTGGATATTCTGAATTTTATCCCAGCTATATGCTAACCTTCTGGTTTCCCTGTGAATATTTGTTCTTCTTCTTGAGTTGATGCGGAACCGGGCGGGCTGTCAGTTACCTGTGGAGTTGTCACAGTTGGAAATCCAGTATCTTTCAAAGCCTCTAACTCCTCAAGGTCTACGGTAATGTTGGCTATCGCGTCTTCATATTTCGCCAACAATTCTTGCCTTTTGGCGTCCCGCTCCGCACGATCCTCAGCTGTTGGCGCACTCAGTTTTAAGTTCGTGAAGTCAATCGCCAAGCTGCTTTCCATGACCATCAACAGAAGGAAGGTCCGTGTGAGATAGGGGCTCATTGTAGGATATTGTTGACCGTGTGTTCGACAATGGTTCGAGACCTTCAAACGCAGGGCCTTTTATTGCCAATTCAACTGAAATCGTGTTTAGGGTATTAGTGTTAGGTATAGTGGGTCACAACTCTGGCTGATAACAAACTATGATAACTGCTGCGAGCTGGTAACTGATACATGTCCAATTACATTCAGAATTCACAATGGTTAACCTCTTATGTCAAGCTGTCTTTCATGGGTATTTCAGTGTCAGTATACCGGGATTAGTTTGTTATCTTTTTTATCTTGATGCTGTGAGTGATGTTGACCATTTGAGGTTTTCATATACTGTACTCTTAAAAAAGTAGGGAAACTTCATGTATAATTTACGATTGAGACAAATTGGAGATATATCGGAGTCAATCAATGTTGATATGATAATCAATGAGAGTGCATCACCACTTGAACTTCCTTATGACCAGAGTTGTTTGTACAGTTATCGCTCTTGAAAGATGATTTGAGTTTGACAAATTGCATGAGTACAATTTTCATTTTCAGACGTAAAAACGGCTAAAACCAAATACTAACAACTGTGTGATGCAAGGCGATAGTCAAAACTAATGGTCGTCAGTGTTTTATGGACCGTCTGGAAAACCGTCAAAATCAAGAAAGACTACCTATGCACGTGTATGGGGGCTTCTGCGTTGTCCATGCGTTGTGTTTAGGGATGATGATGAAAAGAAATGGTGGTGCGTTCATAAGGTGACTGTCTTTGAAAAGTTTGTTAACTATACTTATATACTCAGCAGCAAAAAAACCCGTCAGTACGAATTCAAATTAGATAGGCACTGTAATCAAATCATTACAGAAATGGACATAATAAGCGGATCAAAAACATTGTTTGTGTACAATATCCTGACACGTCAATGAATAACTCAGCAAAATAGTCCTTCTGCCAAAATGATCGATCTAGAGTTACCTACCTTTTGACCGGACATCCGAGGTAAACAAACATGGATGACAGCCGATCGTTTGCTTGTATGACAGTTGCATAAATACAGGGGAAAGGGGAATTTCAGTCACTGGTTACAATAGAGAAGGGTTATTACAGTTAGCATATGCGGCAAAATGCTTAAATATAACTGAAGATCCCGACTTGATGCACGCGCACGACGATGTAACTGACAAGCTTCGTAAACAAGGTGTTCCATCCACAGTGACAGACCCATTCACAGCAGAGGGTTACAATCAAGATTCTTCCCACATGCCATCTTTAGGACTGATTGATATTTTTAATTATCTTCTCTGTTCGAGCTCTGACTACGATGGAAACAAAATTGTAGAGCTATATGTCATTTGGGGATTACAGGTACGAATTATAGATCACTATCAATATATTTCTCCTGTCATGACTATTTTTGCCTTTTGTAAACATTATAAACTCTGTCAAAAAAGAAACGCAACCCCTGTATTTTAGAGATTTTGATCTGAAGTTTTAAGACGACACAGCATTTTTATTATTTAAGACAGAAGTCTGAAATTTGGCAGAAGAATAACCAAGATGGGCATGTTTAAAATTGTCATTTCAAAAGTCATCTCACAGACACCAGTTTGTCACCAGGGGGGGCGTCTTTCTCAGTATCTCGTATGAGCACCACGAGCTGCAATCACTGCACGGCATCTCCTTGGACAAGAACGGATAAGACGCCGGATTCTTTCCTGGGGAATGGCTCTCCACTCCTCCTGCAGTGCAACGCCGAGCTGTTGCAGCGTCTGTGGCGGCGGCTGACGTTGACGTACGCGTCGACCCAGAGTATCCCACAGGTGTTCAATAGGGTTGAGGTCTGGTGATTTAGAGGGCTATGGCAAGACATTGACGTTGGAATTCTGCAGAAAGTTCATTGTTGCACGTGCAGTATGAGGCCGGGCGTTGTCTGGTTGAAAAATCTGTGTCTGTTGGTCAATAATCGGGAGAAGGTGAGGCTGTAATACGTGGTTGATGTAACGTTGGGCTGTCAGGTTCCCTTCAACGATCACCAAGTCTGATTTCTGGTTGTATGAGATGGATCCCCAAACCATAACGCTTTCTCCGCCAAATCTGTCCCCTGTCGGACGCAGATGGGCGCAAAACGTTCATGACGTCTCCTATACACACGTTTTTCTTCCGTCGTGACGTTGCAAAGAAAACGGATTCATCAGAAAACCAGATGCGCCTCCAGTTTTGTAAAGTCCATATCCTTACGTTGTTGCACCACCTGAGTCGTCGGCGGAGATGTAGGGGGCGTAGTACAGGTCCAACAACTGGTCTACAGGCACGTAAACCCGCTTCTTTCAGACGGTTCCTAATCGTTTGAGCTGACACTCTCCTCAAACCTGGTATTTGTGTGGCAGTCACGGTTGGTAGGGCATGCCGATTACGCAGGTGATGGACCCGGATGTACCGATCTTGAAGGGGTCGTGATTCTTGGCCTTCCACTTCTCGGGCGATCGTTGGTCAAATTGAAGTTGTTGTAGCGGCTCCAAAGTCGGGATATCGTTGTTTTGTGAACATTTAGGTGCCGTGCAACAGTTCCAAAACTTTCTCCGGCTTTGAACACGACCAATGGCGATATTTCGGTCGGCAGCACTCAATCGTGGCATTTTTAACACAGCTTTTCGGCGACAAATGAATGAATATAATACGAAAGCACATGGGCTTTTATACACCCCTACATTAACTGCCATTTTCATGATTTGCATGTGTTTTTTATGTGCGAAGTCACCATGAGGGTCATTTCATGCGTTGTGACGGAATAAGCAATAAAATACACTTATGCGTACAAATGCAGTTGTTTGGATGGTAATCTTCATTAATTACGTGTATAATTTCAATACATTCGAATAAAATTTAGTTTGGAAGCAATAACTTCATTCAAACGAATTTTTCATATCTGAGGACAGGGGTTGCGTTTCTTTTTTGACAGAGTTTATTTACTTAAAATATGTAAATAATTTGATATGATAATTATGATAATGATTTTTTTTACATTTCAATTTACATTTTACTTTCAGGCTGTTCTATGATGGCCATGTACAACTGCTGGAAATAAACACCCTTACAGATGATAGCCAGGTTTGCCTCTTCAGCGCTAAGGTCAAACCTACCCGGAGGGATAGGACCTACCTGAATCAAAGCTGTTACCAGCTTTTTGTTGTCATGGACAAGGTTGAGGGAGAAGTGAAAATGGTCTACTGTCAATGTATTGGAGGGTAAGTATTTGAATATTACATTCAGTAATGATGAGAATGGATTTAAGCCTATATCTTGATATAGGCCGAAAACAATATTGTCTGGAAGCTTTTGAGACAAATCTATAAAAAAATGGTTGAAATAAAATAATTATTATCAGGTATGATAGGATAAAATTTGAATAAAAATGACTTGAATGTTTCAATATATTTTATTATTTAGCAAACAAATCATGATGTATATTTATAGATCAGATGGAGCATGCCGTCACATTGGAGCAGCATTATATGGTATAGAGAATGTTGAGCCAACATCTTGCACCGATGGAGCCAATCAGTGGATGAAGCGACCTCGTTTACATGATGCGGCCGTCCCTGTCAAGAATCTGACTGTCCTCAAGGGCAAGATATGGCACAACTCCTGTCGTCAACAATGTGTCACCAGATGTCGACTCATATGATCCCGGGCCCCTGAAGACCGTATGCCATATACACAAGAACAGAAGCGAGACTTTGGTCTACAACTGAGCAAGGTGTGTTCATAATTCAGAGTTTATGCATTCTTTATTTAATCTTATTAAGAAATAATACATAACATGAGATGTCACAAAATAATAGACAAATTTATTGATCAACGTAACATTTAGGTGTCACTTAGATTACAACAGTGTGGGAAATAGACACCCAATTGCCAACCCAATACTTGGTAAAAGTTGGCTACGTTTCTAGCTCATTTTATACACTGACTAGTAATCTGATGTACACAATGACTTATGGTTTGATTGATTCCTCTGTTAGAGTTATCCCCAGATGTTCAGGCTCTAGATATACTTCTCTGTCCAGAAGATCTCATATCTATGAAGACCAGTGATCAGAAGTCCATCACAGATTTATCCATTCCATCAAAATCACAGTGTTATGCATCAGATCACAAGAATAAATTAGTTAACTGTGAGTCCTTGGATGAACTTGAAACTATCTGTGATGACTTTTTACAGTAAACTCTGTACTTACTCTGAACAGGAATGCAAGGATATTGCTATGTACACTGTTGGGCAGTCTATTAACGATACATGGTTTGAACAAAGAGCTGGAAGGTTAACTGCTTCCAACTTCAAACAAGCATGTTCCCATTCATGAAATCTATCATGTGTGAGGACAGAAGTGAAGCTAAAGATAATTGTGAACCACTTATGTGGGGAAGAAAGAAGGCGCCAGTTGCTCGACACATGTATACTGACTTGTACGGCTCCAGCCACAAGTCTCTTAAGGTTCATGAACATGGACTGTTCATAAACTCATCATATCCTGCTTTAGGATGCAGTGTTGATGGTGTTGAGCAATACGTA
>NW_025766506.1:0-36671 GCF_003918875.1 Haliotis rubra
TTGTTGTGCATGATTTCCGGTGCATTATTGCTACCTTCTTTTGCGTCCTGGGACGTACCGCAGATAGGTCGAGAAAGGGTTGATCCAGTCATGGATAGTTCAGCTGGAGTCCCTCACCAGTCAACTGCTGTCTGACGACCCCTACCGTCTGGTGCTTCTCAGACATCCCGTCGTCACAGTCTAAAGACTCGGTGATCGTCATACCCAACAGACTCCTCCCCTTTGGGGCTTTCTCGGCCCCAGAACTTTCCTCGGCCGAGATTGGTTCCTTGACAGAGACAGGGTCTGTATGGATGATCAGCCGATCATCATCCCAGATGTTCACCGCATGAAACGACCAGTCTCAGCTACAGCGGACTTCCAGCGCAGATTTCGCTACTCCGCGAGGTATCAATGCTGACGACAGATGACTTTATCCCACTGGGCCCCGTCGCCATCACTGCAGGAAGGGCAGCGCCAGTACCACCGCAGACCTTCAACAAGCGGGCGACTTTATGCAGCACAGTTCTCCCAGCAGATCATGGAGCTGATGGAAAGAATGTTATGGCCTGGAAAAGAAGTCACAGCCAGCCCGGGCCCCAGGCGCTTCGCGAAGGCTCCAACGCGAACATCATCCTTGAGGGATCTACCATCAACGTGCGAGCTTCTGCCAGCAGAATCTGCACTCCCGGATCGAAGCCTGCGCGAGGTCGCGTCTCAACCGTCCCCTGCGGAGGACTCTGGAGGATCCAGTATCCGTGAGAGCGTTCGCGAAGGACTTCAAGAACAGTATCCAAGACATCCTGCATCCACAGAGTGATGGGGATTCACCAGGACCTTCTCAGCGAACCACGGTCAGCATGTACCAGTACAGGAGTCTCCGCGCAGGTCTCATAATTAGAAAAAAATGGTTAATATCAGAAACATTTCCAATTTGGAAATATCATATATCCAAACATTTCCAAAATTGGAAATATATGGGCTATCCAAAGCCTTGCATGATCTTTTGGATATATAGGAAGGATTTTTACTGCTGCTTCGTTCAGTTCCTCCTTCAAAGGATCCCCATGAAGCGTGTACGTTTAACGATATCACAAGCATATTTTGTTCTGTTATAGTTCTTACTGTTAAGTCTACGCAATGCGACTTTGCATTTTGAAAAATTTATTCATGGCGATTGCATGAATGTAATGCCATCTTTGAGCTATCTATATTTGTGCTTTATATTATTATTATGGCATCTGACACGTAGAGAGATACTTCTTTTGAAAGGTGTGATCATGTTTAAAATAGGTGTTTTCTACTCGTCCTTCAACTAGGAACCAATCCTTTATATTAAGTATAGCTTCACCATCTTACATCTTTCTTATTGTCAGTGTCAAAAATGTATATTGTCGCATTATATTTGCCCCCAAGTAAAGGTACAATTTACCCAAAATACCGTTTTAAATGTATATTTTACTTATTTATCCAAAGCCAAAAAGCGGAAATATTTTTCCCATTTGTATAAACCCACGAATTACATAGACCTAGCATACATGCTGGGATTTCAATTATAAGCCCTCTCTGTCTGCCAGGACAAGGTTTATTACATGTCATGAAAGTGAACCTTTGTCAGGGAATAATGGAGCTTATTGTGAATTGCGTCACCATTTAATTGGTACCCTCTAATTAGCACCTGCCACAAGAGGTGGACATTTTTAGTGGTGTATCATTGCGTAAAAAAACAGTCAACTAACCAATGAAATGTTGTTTTTAGGGCGCCGGGCTAATTTGGGCTGTTTGTGAATTGAGACTGTGTGGTACATGCGGGAAGGCGCAGAATTGATGACCGGGCCACAGATACAAAATGTAAGTACTGACTATTGACGGTGAGGACACATTTCAAGAGATGTTTTGTGCATGGAGCTTGTCTGTCACGCACTAGTACTCGAGTGTAAGACTTATCACCAGGTTTAGTTCATATATCTAAGATATATGTTTTGTGCAAATAGCAAACAAACTTCAACATTATCATTATTATTGTTTTTAAAGATATGAGGTTTATTATTATGTGTAATTATTGTATGTAAAATACACAATGTAGCCTATTATATTGTGCTAATTATAGAAATAACCTAAATCCCACGATGCTTCTCGGTTTGGGGAGTAGGAGCGTGTGCAGTTCCTCAGTCTAGAATATTTTTACCCATATATGATAAGCCTATTGCGAAACCGGCTATAGATTGCCAACAACAACTGTAGATATAACACCATACTTGGGACCATGAGGACTTACAGTTCATTTTGCTTCCGCAAAACGGCCTTGCTGGATTTACACTATCCCTTCAGCCGTTAGCAATTGAATATTCGAGTAAAGTTGTTTGCAGGTATATACATATCACATATATACTCCATTACATAATAATAAATAATATCTCTGCTCAATGGTTTTGAATTATTTCAATCGACGAATTGGTTTTACTTTATCTAAAGCATACGCAACAAACCTTTGTTCGATATCTGAGATCCTGACTTGCAAAGAGTCCACCCATTCCTGTTTTGTTGTATGTTTCCCATACATCATTATAATAACTGACTGTATGTTTTAATACACAAACTATACGACGGATTCAAACATTCGAAAACAACCGAACACTGGCTTCTACCCATTGGTTAACGATAAAAAGCAATCTCTGTTCATTCTGCTGAGTCACCAAATGTTCCTTTACGAAATTTAAATTACGTCCCATCACTATATCACCTGTCCTTCCTATGTGACAGGTATATCATAAAAACGATTGGTCATACATAACAAATGATCAACCACTGTAATGAGCAATTGAGATAGTAAAGGAGTCTTTCAGGAACGTGATCCAATCCCATCACATGACGGCTGTATCAAGCGTTCACTCTGGCTTAACCAGAGTCCCACCTAAAAGGTCTTGGTAAAACAACGTTGCACTTTGGCTAGGTGAGTATATGAGGCAGGTAATTAGTGCACTAGCCACCGAAGCGTGAGCCTTTTGTTCCAGGGCTATAGTCTATAATATATCTACAGTATGACAAGATTAAAGAAATATGCGAGTGTGCGTTTTGTAATAATTATGTAAAATCAAAATTTGGTTTTGGCATATATATTTATGTGTCTCCAGACAAAGGAATATAGCATTTATGCGATTAACACGATTACAAAAGTACATGACATCATCTGGGTAATACTCATGCAGAGCATCAATAATACATATCAGTGTACATATATCTCCCTTAAACACATTTCATGAACCACAAAATATCACTAACTGAGCATTTTGTTAAAACAAACTATAACTACATGGATGGAGTGTTTTAGAACTCTAACTCCAGTCAGCCAAACCCCACTCTGGCTTTGTAGGAGACCCAGTTTTTACAGAATCTGGCTAAGTGAGGAGGACACCGTATCAAGTCAAGACAAGGAAAATGTATATGCATGTGGTAATATATGGTTGCAGTGATGAAACAGTGTACAAAGTATATGAATCTGTTCCATCTTACTTCATATTCATATTGGTACTGTCAGCGAGATATATGCAATATTAATAGATAAGTTTTGTAAAAATTAAAACCTCACGCAAAGGTACAGCAGAGAGAACAGTTTGTTTTATGTATGTCTGGTGTCTTACATGCAAGAAATACACACAAATGTTAATTACACATAAATGTTCGATTCGCCAAAGGTCTACAGGAGGAAACTTGCAATAGAGAATTACATATAACGTTGCAATATACTTGACAGCACACCTGCTATCTTTCAACATATACCTTTTACGCACACAGTTGAACAATCAAGACTTTGTTTGAATGACTAAGACAGTTTCCTGTTTTAATCCCCTAGGTGTGTAGAGACACTAATTAGTCTCACCACAGCGAGCCAGGCAATCAGTGAGGGAAGCCAGGTGTTGAGCAGTGAAGCGACTCTCTGGCTTAGCATGAGTTCATATGGTGGCAACACCAAATATATTATGTCATGAAACATCAAATTTCAACTCCAATCATGCCTGCCAAAACACACACTAGCCTTTTTTATCATAAGACTTTGAAATTAATAACCCCAATCTCTCATTACGGTGCTTTTTTTACAAACAGGGCTACATAGTGTACATTCTCCAATTAACACCTGTCGCCAAACATTTTGTGTTCATTATTAACAGTGTTATGCAGCAGGTGTATTCACGAAATCTCATGCACTTTAACAGTAGATTTTGTTGTGTTGTCATCAAGATGCCAGGCTTTGACAAATACTCCAAAATGAATTTCCTTTTTAATAAAATCATACAGTGTAACTAAATTAATGTGACCATTTACAAGAATCATGTTTACATGTTTCATTTTATAATAAATTAATTTCCATAGAAACCAGGACTACAAAGTCACGGTGGAATTCCACAGACAGGCATGCATTTGGAAGAACATAAGCTATAGCATAAACAAAGCAAATGATACATATAACTTTAATAGAAATTTCACGAATCTCACTAATTGAAGCTTTTTGTTGAAAACAAACTATGAGACCAGTTTTTACAGAATCTGACTTAGTGAGGAGACACCAGGTGATGAAAGAAGGGAGATGTCCAAACCAACAATGTCACAAGTGGACTCTCATTTGTCCTTTTATATTATAAACATGCATAAATCGATAAATTACTAATAATACATAAAACACTTAACATACATAACTGTGTATGTCAAGCAATAATCAATGTCCCTGTGGCTTGTTATTTAGAAGTTGGAAGTCAGATATGGCATGTCGACATCTAAAGGTGAAACTCTATATTTAAGATTTATTTAATGGTTGTTTGTATTTGATATGCCATTCATATGATAGTTCATATGACGCCACATGCTTCAAATTGAATTATGTATTACAAATTGCTTGTGGGATAAGTGTTCATATAAAGTGTAAAATTGTTCAAATCTCATTTTTATGAATAATAATAATAAAAACAAGAACAAAAAGCCCCACCCTGAATATACATGCCATGGAGATGTTTGGAGTTGCATGGAGAACTGCAATATAATTACTAAACAAAAAACATCCCTCAGTTGCTTAGAGGCCAAAAGCGATCTTGGTATAAACAATCAAAACTAATTGAGTGGACTCTTTTCCTCATGATCCATGACATACCCCTTAAAATAAAACAACGTGCCTGACTAATAAAACAACATTACCATTTGTATGACATATATTTCTTTACTTGCTCCACACCGGTGTTGTACATACCTGCGCATTTAATATTTCTTCCAACAAATACAGTAGTAGGACATTTGAGATGCGTTCTATAAGGTGTGTATGCTAAGCAGAGTTTAGAATCATGAGAAAGAGGGTTATAATTAGTGACATCCGGACTGTTTTAGGAAATACAGTAACAGAGTTATTCGAAAACCAGATGAAACCCGCAAGAAAGTTGGAGAAGCTGGAGATGGGAGGAGCAAGCTCATATGTAATTGGATGAACTCACGGGTTCTGAATACATATATATGAACACCCGATAGGAGAAGTACTGAGTCCATTATCGCACGTCAATATACTTGGAATTTTGGCTATCGTAAATTTGAGGATTTTGCATCCTACAGAGAGCCGTCCAAGTCTGTCAGCGATATCTCTTTAGAAGACGCTATCAGCTCAGGTAAGTACATATTATTGATTACACTGCAAGATATCAGTAGGGCAATCCTGATGCTGCAATGTATGCACTTCAGCAGTACAGTTGTTGAGAGAAATGTTACACTCATGACTACTCATACCAAACTAATGACTATTTAGTATATTGAATCACAATTTGAAAACAAAAGTAACAGACCGACTAATTGAAACATTTCAAACCTTTAATGGATTATCTTAGAAAAGTTCTCCCTAGAGGGCTTGCTCAGGATAGCAGGTTAGATATACTCCTAATTAACACCGGCTATTTTTCTGTAGGACTGTACAGTGGCCAGAACAGTAAACCAAAGATCTGTATGCCGAATTGATATTTCAAAATATAATACCTATCCCTATTTACATGAGATCGGAGGACAGTACATTATCTCTGCTATGCTAATGTTTGTGTTCCGGGGAGTGAATACCAAATAGACACAGATGGAAAACTAATTTACGACAGACTCTGCCAAAGGCAACCAGGTAATTACAGTGTCATTAACTGCATATTCTTAACATGGTCAAATGCTACTTCTACCAATATGTATTACTTTACTGTACTTCTCTGTCCAGACAACAGCAAACGTGTTCACTTTTTCTATCTGAGTCGGTGAAAGAAAACTTGTGAAAGGTATACCAATATCCATTGTTTGTTTTCAAAATTTATCATGGTTCAAAATGTTGTATAAGAATGCAACGGCAAGATTTTTCAGAAATCCGGTCACCAATCCCGTCCGCGAGCGACAAGGAATGAAAAATCAGACCAGCAAGCGACAGCGGTGCCGCTGTTCACGTCTACTCCTACGGCAACGGCCTGCGCAAAATGCAGCAGCTTCATTCCTGTTATCAGGTGCTTTCTCTCCGATGTTTCAAATGGGTGTTCCCCTCACAGATATGATTCCAGTAATTGTAATATAACGTGGCTTCTTTGATGGTTATGGATTTGATGTTTTGCGTGTGTCACAGGCTGTGTTTCCTAATTACGGAGGGCTGCGAAACTAAAGACGATCACATCAGTTTAACCTTGACAAAGGGATAACATGCAAAGTGGCGTTTTATATATAGCAGAGTTATACAAATTAGGGTTACTAATATAACAATATAATTTTATCTTATCATTTTGCAGGAAGTGCCTGGCTATGCTCTAAAAACTGGCGGCATGCTGGTCAGGCAAATCGTCCATGATAGAGTTTGTAAAATATTCCACGTTTTAGAAGGAACAGTTTACATAATAGAACTGGAAGTATCGTAAAACAAATTTGTAATGCCGAAAAGGTTATTGTCAAGGATTTCAAGAAGTGAAGAAACTCCGTGAAATTCTTAAAGCGGCCGCACGTACTGGCAGCCGTACAAGCTTGCAGATTCTGATACCGTGAAAGCACTGTTAACAAGAACAAGTCATCCAAAATGCAAATTCAACTCATAAAGTTGGAAAAAATGCGATGAAAAAGCCAGCTAATTCGAAGGTTTCAAAACGATTCATACAGAATTTCCACTGGCGCTGGGAGACAAGTGCTTTTCAACAGCTGCGCTCATAACGCATGCGCAGTGAGCAGGTTCGCGCGGAGCTTGAAGAACACGATGCATTCAGGATTATGATTATATACAAACCAGTAAATATATCACTCGTTGCATAAACAAAACATGTTATTGATTATGGTAAACAAACAAAACTCAATCTGCTGCTCTGCCTGTCTGCTCACGACAATATACAGCGCACAATTTCAATGTCACTGACAACATGCAATTTTAGACTTAAGCACCTGTCGGGCGTATTACGCCATAAACAAAACTGAATGAGTGACATCAGCTAATGAACCAATAAAACGCACCCTGCTGGCTACACATGAGTTACGAAAATCTACGCTTTACTCTGACTGGGTTCGGTATGTTTGATTCTTTTGGATCCCATTATGAATTTTAAACAGAAGCTTTGCACCAAAACGTAAAAGCTGTTCTCATGCACGATATTTGCACGCGATTTTCTGGAATTCCATTTGATGCATGATCCTCATTGCAATTCCATCTGCATAAGGTTTGCAGTTGGTTCCCAAAAAGTTGTTGGAAGAAATTCATCTTTGATGTAACCATATAAACCATATACATACGAAGAGCAGTGCTTTATTTGAGTCTAAACTTTTGATGATGGGTAGTATATATATGACATCAGGACGACAAGGCAGTTCTTCAGCAAATAACTTTGAGTTGTACAGTTTCAGAGAAGAAACGCTTACGGAAGATATTCTGCAGATAATGGAACGGAGGATGAAGCTGAAGTGGAGGGACAAAATGTGGATTGCTATTGGTGCCCTGGAATGAGATGTCGCAAATGAGAGATCGATACAGGTATGATGGGGTAGCTAAATTCACCAAAGTTATAGAAGTTATTTGTTTTTCTTTGCGGTTGTACACGCTGTACATTATCTGAGTGTATGTTCCACTCTGAACAGAAGCTTCCCGGAGAGGCCACCTGTCTATTGCTTAAATAATTAACCAATCAAGCAGAGATCAAGGTTATTGCATCCCTACGGTGGCTTCTACGATCAACTAATCAAGCCTAATCAAGAATAAATTCCACCTTTCTCCACTGGCTTCAATCATCTCCTATCACAACAAGCCCCATGTCAACACACTGCACATCAACCTCCTCTACTGTATAAACACACAACCCGTCATGTATATGAATTCCTCCTTTTTGTGCATGCTGATTTCATTGTGCGCCATTTGGCTTGATGTAACGGCAAGTTAGAATCTACGCAGAACGTCGCATCCACTGCAATAGAAAGAAGTTGTCATATCCAGTTAAAAAGTTCTTGATCACCTCCTTCATACCAGCTTCTAAATGCCACTCTAAAGAAGTAATCAAGGAAGGTGTGAACGTGGGGGCAGTTTTGGAAAGGCAATGCGCTAGTTGTCAAAAACAAAGGGATTGCTCTTGCAAGAAAGTATGTCATTTTTCAGTAATTTCATCGGTTGCACGATTGCAGATATGCAAAACAACTGGAGAGACTGTGAGAGGAAGAGGGATGGTCAGGAACCAGTGACTGGAAACAAACAGAAAGCAACTAACCATGCAAAGGTATTTCTGCTGCCATTTTTCAGTAACTTTTGAGCCAATGAGGATTTTTGAATGATTCAGTGTTCTTGGCGCGCCAGTGTGAGTTTTAATATTTACTGTCATCATCTGGCAATATTGCAGCCATATCATTGCCGCTGACACGCAAGTCCATATTTTATCGGAATGTTGTATTTTTCCCATACAAATCTTTTACAGGCAACTGTAAGGCAGGCACTGGCACTTCATCTGAGAGACTGCTGGAGGATGGCTCTAAATCCACAATGCAAGTGTAGATATACTATATATATATATATATATATATGGCGCTTACTCCAAATTCAACAGATTTCAATGCATTAGAGCGTCTCAACAAATGCAACTTCAGGTAGAATTACGACGTCGCCTTGACTCTTTGAGTGATAACTTTGTCTTCCCTGAGACAATAGAATTTGCCCGAACTTACCGAAATTCAGGTTGGAATGGCAGAGCAAGAACGAAGTTGTGTGACTATGTTTGGAACTTTGCTGAGACAACCTTTCCCTGCTATTCCGCGCCCTGAATTTCTAAGGTATTGCAGTTTTGCTATACAGAGTTCTTAATCAGTTAATGATTGCATTTACATGCTGTCGCTGCACGACCATAAATACGACGGAGACCCACTATAATGTAAATGCATAACGCTCATTTCTTGACTTTCCGAGAAATTGATTTTTGTTGCGTAGTACAAAGAAACCTGGTATATTCGGCGGGGCGATTTTATTTAACCATTGTATTTTGTGATGGCTTCGTTAAGATATGGAATGTTCGCGTACGTTTTCTGCCACTATATTGCATTTTTTTGTTCGAGAAGTTGCTATGAAAAGATGTCTACGGGGCAAAGAAGGAAAGGGCCTCGAAGACAGAAACGTGGCAGCCAGAGACAGTAGAATGATGACATGAGAAAATGCTCAGAAACTCACACAGTAAGTAAAAATAAAAACACAACAAAGGTGTCCTAACTGACTTGATCTCACTTTCAATCAATTAACATGTTAATTGATAGACTCTTAACTTTAGGCATGACTCGCTCATCACTCAGCAAAGATTATTAGGCCCTTTGTCCAATTAGTGAATCTTAACTAGAAATGACTCCACTTATCAATTAACAAGGGATTATGTATCGTTAGAAGCGGTGAGTTTTTATTTGAGGCTGAACATGTCCAATAAATGGTAATATTAACTTTAATGTTCAAAATCCACTAAAACATGCAACTATCGATATTACTGACCATAAGATTATCAGAATGTTGCTATTAATTCAATTATCACCGTTGGTTTTATACTCACACTTTACCTGCCGCTGGAAATATGAGAAGTATGAGGCATATTGGTTTGCTTTTCATGGAAGAGTCGTAACAGAGTGGTATGGGTATTCGAATGCAGCCTCCCCAGCCAAAAAAGACCAGAGTATGAACCAGAGGCTTTGAAGAATCATTCCAACTCATGTCATCGGAGAAAGTGATAGTGACGAAGGTGGCCTTTCAGATATTTTTGTATGCGACCACGAAGGTCGAGTCACGAAACTGATGTCAGCAAAGGAGGCTTGCTGATGTGAAACCTTTCAACAGTTGCAAGGTCAAGGAATGGCCATCCCAAAGGCAAGGCGTGTCCGTGGGACTCACCGTCAAAACCAACATCCCAAGTGTATGATTAATGATCTGTCGTAGTTTCAACACTGAGTATGGATATGTTTTAGATAAAGTGGAAAGTTTTACGTCGCTTTTAACAATGTTCCTGGCAATGATTAATTCAGTAGTTGACGTGTCTGGTGGAACTGGTGTATAATATATAGTATAATATATCTTCTATAAATATATATATTATATAGGATGAAATAGATCAGATCATTATAATGGCATAAATGACGCTTTAATGTATATATAATGCCGTATTATAATGATCTGATCCTATTTCATCTCTAAATAGTTACTCTTTCATCCAATGTTTTGAAGCTCAAATGATTACATGGAAGTGTTACTATTCCAATCCATTCTTCAAATGGTCCAGCAATATAGTCATTATGATTACCACCGTGCCTGCTGTTTAATTACTCATCAAGTTGGATGATATATTAAATTATGCGCACAAACCCACCAAAATATCTGTAGATTTGTGAATTCTGTTTTGACAAGGAAATATAAGAATCATTATATAAACTATGTTTCTCTCTCTGAGAGGGAGGAGCATGACATTTATTTATTCATTTTTGATAAATTTTATTTGCATTAGCCAATGGGGCTATCAAAAATTGAAACAAACTCCTGTATACTACCATTGCTCCAATATTGCGATATTAGCCATGGAACAATGTTAAAGGTCTGCATGCAACGTAAATGCAACTTTGCACGTTCTGATTACCTTTTGGTATGGAGTTACCGGAAACAAATCATAAAAATGCAAATTCAACTTATAAAGTTGTTTAAAACGCGATTAAAAAGGCCCGCGAAATCAGAGTTCAAACGATTCACTGAATTTTCCCGAAACTGGGGAAAGGCTGGTTTCAACAGCTGCGCTGCTCTCATAACGCATGCGCAGTGAATGGGTTCATGGAGCTTGAAATCAGAGATACTTATATCCACGATTATATGTAGGCCTACACAAAGAAGTAAATAATGTACTCGTTACGCAAAATAACATATTGATTGCGAAAACAAAACTCAATGTCTGCTTTCATTAACACCTATATGTCTGCCTGCCTGCCTGTCTGCTAATGACAATATGCAATACATCTTCAATCACTGACCACATGCAATTTGAGACTTAACAGCGTATCGAATTCCCATAAACACAGGTAAATGGAATGTCAATAAAATCATCTCCGTTACAGTTAGGTGCACGCACGCCTGAGCTCAGACTGGGTTCAGTATCCCGGCTATCACTGACATTTGCTTCGTTTCGAGAGAAGTAAACCGAAGTATAAAATATTGCACTTTTGATTTGCGATTATGGGCTTATAATTTGTTTATTTGTTTTCTTGGCGACAGCAATGCATTGTATATATCATGAATAAGTGAAAACTGTGTTTTAATTATGTTTGATTTTTTGTTGCATGTGACCTTTAAGTTCAGTCGGTTAAAATGCCAGGTTCCTCGTTCACATTCGCATACATAGAAACTAAAACCTTATCAAAACCAAATGCAAGATGTCCCTCCGTTTAGAAACCAAAGCGAAGATTTTAACAGATCAAGTTATCCTAAGATGGCGAAGAAGATAAACGTTCCAACCTAAAGGGTTTCTATATTCAATATTTAAAAAGGCCCACTGTCTTTTGAAAATTAGCCTTCTATTTCCAAAATCTATACATGACCCTATTTTGAAGTTTAGAACCTCAAATTTAAAATCTTACAATCAGAAACTGGCAGATGGCAGAACATACCGAGAGGAAAGAAAGATTATGTAGACTATGTAATTGCAACTTAGTTGGTGACGAATTTCATTATCTTTTTAAAATGCACATCACTTAATTCTTACAGAAAATCAAAGCTAAGCAAGCTAAGCAACTATTAGCAAGGTCATATCACCTGTCAATTTTAAACTTAGCAACTGTCTATCAATCTTTTTATCTCATTTGTATAAATTATTGTTACATAAATAACTCATCATCATGACGCATGTCCATATGTATACATTTGTAAATATTGTATAGTTAAATGCTCTTGTACCACCGATGGTGGTTTTTATGAGAATAAAGAAGTTGAAGTTGTAAAGAGGCATATAAACTGGGAACTGGGTTATCCTTCAGAGGGCTGTTTTAACTGTTCACTTGCTAATTAACAAGACAGCAGGCCTTGTAATTGGTGAATCTTAACGGCCTTGATAAAGGTCGTTAGGGCGTACATTTACCATCACCCATCGGTTTATCTCCCTTGTGGACATATAAAATTGGAAATTAATCAACATACAGCCAAGTTGAACCAACTTGTTTATGCTGAAGATGTACATCGAAATGTATGCAATAATCAGGTATTGTTACCACATACGTGGTATGATGCCTTATGTATCCCCATACTGTTTAATGCAGTATAAGTGAAATCTGCTTCAGTGTGCCAATGACCGATCTATTGAAGTTTTACTTTAGTGAATGCTACCTAACAAAATGATCTGAGATTAAACGTCTCACTGAAAATTTGTGTAATCTTATCTCAGGTACTAAGAAATACTGAATGTTTACGTAATACATATAAATCTACCGGTACCAGGTTGATGTGTCTGGCCATGAGTAAACTAACAATGTCATAGTGATTATATAATTTTTAATTTCACCATTACATGAGTCATTAAAGCCTCATTTATGCCATTATAATGTTCTCTGATCCATTTCATCATAAATAGTAATTATTTCATTCAATGTTTAGAGGCGCAAATGATAACCTGAAAATGTTGCTGTTCAAGTTCATTTTGTAGCGTGATATTATTCAGTGGTCCAACCAGTATAGTCATAAAGGCTACAAACAGCCTGAGTTTTAATGACTATCAAGTTGTTAATTGGTTAATCTACGGCCTTGATTCGCTCATCAAGTAACGAGGGTCAGGTCTTTCGGCGTACATTTACCATCACCCACCAGTTATCTCCCCTTGTGCACATATCCAATAATTGGAAACGTATGGATATCTCATGTATCCATTTTGGATATGTCTTGGAAACATCATCTTTCCAAGATTGGAAATGTCTTTGAAACATCATCTTTCCAAGACATTTCCAAGCTTGAAACAATGCATTTTTTCCAGTGTCTCCACGCAGATCTCCACCTAGGTCACCACAGTCACGTAGGACTCCACCTCGTTCACCATCGGAGGAGTATCAACGTCCCTTACTCAGCTCTTCTGTTACTGGAGGATGATGGCGGCATCATATTTTCGGACTCTGAAATACGTTACTGGATGGCTAATGGATTGGACTTGGCTTCACCATCGAAAGACGATAATCCGGCTCACACTTATCTTATTAGAGAGGATGATGTCGACACGCTCCTCTGCCCCCGATTGATCCCATCGCGGCGGTTCCACAGAACCTGGACGCAGCTTTCAAGACAGCCACACAAAGCCCAGGCGCCGCACCTACCACAGTTCAACGCCAGGAAGTTCTCCTCCCATAACATGGATCCTTTCCCTAAAGCTCAGGACATAGGGCGAGAATTTCAAGGTCATTAGCGATGCCAAGGCCAAGTCTTACAAGATCGAGGACAGGAAGCTGGCTCAAGTGGAAACTATGACCAGACGGATGTTCTTCGGCCTCAACAGATCTCGGGCAGTCAATGAAACACTCATCGCCAAGGTTTTCGAGACTCCACTGCGGAAGAAGATAGAATGATTTATTCGGCCCTCCTTATGCAGAAGAAGGACCAACAGTTCATGACAGACCACCTCTCATCTATCTCCGCAGCACTGACTCTGGCTCGTCGACAAGGTCTCCTCGCCTCCTGCAGTTGGAGTGAACAGTTTACCAAGTCACTCTCTACACAGCCCGTGGTCAACTCCTTCCATCTTTGCTGGAGAAATCTTCTTTTTTCCTTAATATTTTTATTTCCCAGAGTACATTTGTTGTTGTAATACAAAGCATCATACACAACATTGAGCAAACATCACCATCAATACAATCAGTCAATACATCAATACAGGAACATCATCGTATGTTCAGGGTGGATTTGCTATAATGTATCTGTTATCCGTGCCCAAAGCTAATATGTATACCAGTACTTGTATTCAGATACACTTATCAAATTTTATTGTACTTATATAACATCTAGATTGGTATAATTAGCAAATAGTGTATGGAAGGAAGACCAGAAGGCATAAAATTTTGCTGGGTTTGCATTAGAAAATGCCGTATATTTGGTAGCTTTATAGTAGTTGAGTATTTCCCTTTGAAGCACTCTAAAATTTGGCTTTGTATTATTTCGGCTTGTTTTATATAGCATGTATTTCACTATTAGAAACACCAGATTAAGTGGTTATTGTTTTTACCTTTGAAACCAAAGATAATATTTTCATATGACAAATCAATATTTCCTTCAGACAGTATATCCAGCTAATCGGATACCTCCTTCCATACTTTCACGGTATATCCGCATTCACACAATAAATGAATAATTGTTTCAGGAGCAGATTCACAGAATGTGCACGTTGAAGAGTCTGTATAATTCATCAAGTGTAACTTATGTTTAGTCGTTAGAATATTGTGAGTAATCTTGAAATGAAACCATCTTAACTGTACACTTTCTGTACATTTATTTGCCATTAAATATATGTTAGACCAGTCTTCTTTGTTATATTGTTTGTTAAGGATGTGTTCCCACTATTTTTAGCTTGTTGGTCCAGTTTCAACTTGAGATAAAAGTACGTTATAGAAGGATTTACTCCTTTGGTTTTGTCCGCAGATACAAGATATATTAAAGGGTAATGTTGGATATTTAACCTGATAGGTCCAAGCTATATCAGGTATTTGTCTAAGTCTGCAATATGCTAAAACAGTACACTTTATACCTTCTAGATGGAGGAAGTTTATGTTTGCAATTCCATATTTTTTTTCTATGTCAACTTTATGTAAGAATTTTCCATTCTGATCTAAAATATCACAAACTACTATTATTCCCTTTTTTGCCATATTTTCATAGTAGATTGACTTTCCCTCTATTTTAAAGTTATTATTAAACGATAGAGACTGGTTGAAAATATCTGATATTTCTTGCACATTTGTGTAGCCCTTTTTTAGGTAGTGGCACCATGCCATTAATACATCACTCCAAAATTGATTTGAGACACTGGGAATAATACTATTGCACACATATTGTTCATCAGCATACCATAATTTATTTGCGTGGTCTAGGATTACATTTGCAATAGAAGTACATTTTTTAACTGTGGAGCAACAAACGTTTAATCCACATTATTTTTGAGCATTTATAGTAGTTCTTACAATGGGTACACTTATTCCTCCATCCTTTGGTTTCAGATGCATCATTTCTCGCTTTACCTTATCTGTTTTCCCTTGCCAAACAAAAATTATAACACTTTTTTTAACTTTTGTAATGTGTCTTCGGATGGACTAGGGATAGATGAAAATAAGTGGTTTAAGTTTGGTAAAAGCAAGGATTTCAAGATAACATTTTTCCCCATTGGTGTCAAATATCTCATGGACCAAATATTCATTTCTTGGTAGATATTTTCGAATTTATCATTATAATTTAGGTCTACAATGTTATTTAGTTCAACATCAAAACTCATCCTAAAAGTTTGAAATTTGGCTGTGTCCAATCCAGATTCCATTCCTTGCACATCTTATACCTAGATCTTTTTTTGACCCTATCCATATTAGCCTGGTTTTTCTGCGTTAACTTTTAACCCTGAAAATCTTACAAAGAAGGCTAATGTGTTCAAACTTACTGCATACAAACTTGATTCAGATCCGTCTAAGGTCACTGTAGTGTCGTCTGCAAATTGGGCTAAAAGGCTTTGTATATTACCTATCTTTATCCCTTTAATTTTCTTATTTTTTCTTATTAGAATAGCTAGTATTTCGGCACATAGGATAAAAATGTAAAGGTGATATTGGGTCTCCCTGTCGGCAGCCCCTAGTTATCTTGAAGAACTCGCTCATAAACCCATTTACTAATACACATGATTCACTATCGTTTAGCAGTACTTGTATCCAATTTTGAATGCAAGGTCCAAAGTTGAAAAAGTCCATTACATTTTGCATAAATTTTTCTGTCAGCCGAGTCAAAAGCTTTTTCAAAATCAATAAGCATTAATAATCCTGGAGTTTGATATGATTCACTATAGTCCATTACGTCGTATATCTGCCTTGTGACTTCTCCTATGTATCTTCCTTTGAATAAAACCTTTTGATCCTCACTGATAATAAGTGGTAATATTGTCTTTATTCTGTTTGCTATAACTGCAGAAGCTAATTTGTAGGAGGTGTTTAGTAGTGATATTGGTCTCCAGTTTTTAGCTTTTTACTTTTACCACTCTTAGGGATACAAGTAATAAGACCTTGTTTTGTGATACGGACATGAAACCATTTTCATATGCATATTTCAAGGAGTTAATTAGAAATTTATTTAAGTCATTCCAAAAAAACTTGAGGAATTCGCTGGAGAAATTGACAAGGTTGCTAAGGAAGTTACCAAAGATTCAAGAGAAGTCCTAATGATCAAGTCCATAGACACTCTGGCCAGCGTCATCAGGCAAACATCCCAGCATTACTCAGGAAGATCCAAGTTTCCTGGAATACAGAGGGCACGGGACAAGAATGTGGGTAGCTCCAGAGGTGGGAAAGACTCTTTTCGCCACCCTACCGGCAACTACAGGGCAAGATCGGACGAGGCAGGGCACCCAGAGGCTCCAGGGATTATCGACGATGAAAGACGGGTTCAGAACGACTGGAGTCTTCCACCCCAAGCCGTTCCTGTACAACCTTCCCAAGTGGGTGGACGTTTACAACTACACTGGGAAAACTGGGGAATACTACAAGATCCATACGTATCCAACATCCTAAGACACGGATATCGCATTCAACTACGGGCCGCTCCACCGCTTACAGTCAACCCTCACAAGTTCGACTTCAAGACACATCAGATAGAGCAGTTACAAGAGGCCGTCTCATCTCTTTTAACCAAGCGGGCCATAGAAATCGTGGATCCAGTCAACATCACACCAGGTTTTTACTCCACAGTTTTCCTGGTTCCAAAGAAAAACTCCAAAGAAAAGTTCCGACTCATCTACCATATGAGCATGTTCAACAGGGATTATCTACGCAGATCTCCCACGTTCCGCATGATACATCTACCTAAAAAAATCCACCTCGTCTGTATGATGGACTACATGGCCAGCATAGATCTACAGGATGCCTACCTGCATATCCCTATTCATCCCGAATCGAGAAAGTACCTCAGATTTACACTGGACGGGCTACATTACCAATGGAAGGTCCTGCGATTTGGAATATCATCGGCCTCATGGTTGTTTACAAGAGTAACAAAACCTGTAGTCACATATCTACATCATCAAAGGGCTACAAAGTGCATTCTACCTCGACGACGGGATTCAAGTAGATCAAGATCCAGAGCGTCTCAGACTACAGTTGAATTTCACCATCAATCTACTCACTCAGCTAGGATGGTTAGTGAATCTACTCAAGTCGGACCTAGAACCTACACAGGACCTGCAGTTTCTAGGCATCAGATTTCTCACGACACAGAACCGGATCGTCGTGCGAGAGGACCAATGGCTCAAGATTCTACAGACAATCCCTCAAGCCTTACTCTCTCCGTTGCCACTACGACATTGGCAGAGTCTGTTGGGTCTCCTCACGTCCGCACAAGACATGACAGCCAGAGGCAGACTACAGCTACACCCGTTACAGGTCCTCATCAACGCTCATCTCGACGACCTAGAACCCTTTGGTCTCCTGAATTAAGACCTCATCTACTATGGTGGACCCGGAGGTGGAATGTTTGTGAAGGCATCTATTTAGCAGAGCCGGAGTTCAAGACCCATCTATACGTGGACGCGTCACTCCAAGGTTGGGGAGCACATCTCGACAACTATGTGGCAGCCGGGATATGGAACCAGGAACATGCTGGAGATGAAAGCAGTCATCAACGCCATACTCCATTGGAGCACCATTCTACAGAATGCTCATCTCATGGTACACACAGACAACTCTACATTGGCGTTTTATATAAACAAGCAAGGCTCAACCAGATCATTGAACCTACTAGATCTATGCTTTCAACTGTTTGACCTAATCGACGATCTGAACATCCACGTAAGAGCATGTCACATTCCAGTCTTAGCAGACGCACTCTCCCGTCCAACTCAACCATCGCCGACGGAATGGATGCTCCATCCAGAGATCTTCACACAGACCATCCAGGAAATAGGAGCTCTGTTGATAGACCTATTCGCCACACGCTTCAACATCAGCTAACAACATTCGTCTCTCCAGTCCAAGAGAGGGCAATGGACGCTCTCAGCATATCCTGGGAAGGCCTCAACGCATACGCGTTTCCACCGCCAGTGCTACTACCGAGGGTGTTACAGAAAATCAGCCAGACAAGGAACATCCAACTGATTTTGGTTGCGCCCTACTGGCCAGCGAGAATGTGGTTCCCCATTCTCATACAACTGACTGACTGAGTTTGGTTTTACGCCGCTTTTAGCAATATTCCAGCAACATCACGGCGGGGGACACCAGAAATGGGCTTCACACATTGTACCCATGTGGGGATTCGAACCCGGGTCTTCGGCGTGACGAGCCAATGCTTCAACCATTAGGCTACCCCACCGCCCCCATTCTCATACAAGAATTCGGACCACCAATACTGCAACTACCAGAGCGGTCGAATCTACTAGTACATCCTCACACAAAGCAGGCGCACGGCTACCCAAGGGGATTCCAACTACACATGTCGACTGTATCAAGGCATGTTTAAACAAGAGAGGGTACTCTGCCAGAGCGGTGAAAGCAGTCACGCTCGCTTTACGCTATTCTACACGCAACTTGTACGGTGACAAGTGGCGCAGCTTTGAGACCTCCGCTGCTAAAAATGGATTTTCAGCTAGAAAAGCAACACATCCTCAAGTGGCGGACTATCTTTGTCACCTACGGCAAACAAAGCGACTTAAAGGGTCTACACTCTCAACATACCTAGCGGCATTGAGCTCAGTTATCACTATGAGGACGGGTGCCAAGCTAACGAAAGTACCAGAGTT
The DNA here is from genome assembly GCF_003918875.1 of Haliotis rubra. Taxonomy (NCBI): domain Eukaryota; kingdom Metazoa; phylum Mollusca; class Gastropoda; order Lepetellida; family Haliotidae; genus Haliotis; species Haliotis rubra. The sequence continues at coordinate 19,452 of NW_025766506.1, forward strand.
ACTGGCCTTGTTACGCTCTTATAAATTGGAGGACCAAAAACAGAGATTTCAAGCTCCGGCATGGGACCTCAATATTGTTCTCAGACATCTCACAAGTGACGTCTACAAACCACTAGAGACGACATCCTTTGAATTCTTGACACAGAAAACGCTGTTCCTGCTAGCCCTAGCAACAGCAGTCAGGATGTCGGAAATTCATGCTCTAGATTACGAGAGAACGCGCTTTGATGAAAATCAAAACACAGTGCACATGGGACTGCGATGGGATTTTATCGCTAAGAATCAACTGCCAGGTCAACCGGACAGACAATTCCACGTTCCAGCATCTTCTTCCGTACTCGGACCACATGATACGCTTGACTTATCCTTGTGCCCAGTGAGAGCATTGAAAGTTTATCTAGATCGATCCAGAATGAGGAGACGCAAGTTTAAACGACTTTTCGTCCCGATATCAACAGCGACACTGACGGAAGTCTCCCGCACGATGATATCTATCTGGATAAGGACTGTCATACTATGGGCCTACACAGCAGCAGGACTCGATCCTCCAAGATCCTCCAACCCACACGAAATTAGAGCGCTGGCGTCAACACTCGCTCTACATTGGAATTGCTCGCTTACCATGATCATGGAAGGCTGCTTCTGGAAATCGGACATGGTGTTTGCCAACCACTACTTGAGAGATATCGCCACCGAGGACGTCTCAGGTATTCACCATTTCGGCCCACTGGTTGTTGCACAACAGTTGACAGTTCCCCACAGATGATGAGAAGTAGTCTCGCTTTCTTATCACATGAGGTATCAAGCCTACACTCAGCAGAGTTCTGCTTAAGTCTCAAGGCACGTCTCTAGACTAGCATAAGTGATAAACCCAGTACTTGTAGGGTTTTACTCGTACAGCAAGGGTCGCTTCTCCACATGGATTCGCTAAATCCACATTGTAATGTTAACAAAAAGTAGGACCAAAAGTTAACAATTGTGGTCCCCCATCTAAAGGCAGCTGAAAGAACACGATTGCTAAACAGCAGCAGAGTTTAGCAGTAATACAGTGCCATGATGAAGTTCCGTAGGGGGTATATATTGACTAAAATTCACTAAAGAAATCCTAAAGTGCTTTTCCCACCAACCTTTCCGTCGGATTCTACAAGCAATTATGCATGAGTCAGGATAAGGAAAAATATGTAAATTTCTGAATAAAATTGATATTTTTATACTTATCCTGACTAATGAGGTAAGCCCTCCGAACTCTGGCTCCACTAGACACTTTGGATTTCCTGTAAATTCAAGTGTCGGGCTCATATTCAGGAGAGAGAGAGGAAGCATGTGGGGAACGGTGGCGCCAGTTCCCGCCAAAACAGGAAGGAGGGATAACTCTTGGTGAGTAGTGATTAGTGATTTTACGTACGTTTTATTGAAGGAGCTTCAATAAGGAGATACCATCGTTCCACAATGTTCGCAAGAGGAAAAGACAAGCAATTAAGCATGAGTCAGGATAAGTATAAAATATCAATTTTATTCAGAAAATAACATAATGATCACTGGTACCAGTTTTTCATGAAATCACTAATGATAATTGTGAAACGTTGCTAATGAACTTAGAATCGGTTGGGATGTTTTCGAAAATACACCAACATGAACGCCATCTTTGAAGTGCGCGTTCGGCCATATAAGCCATTTCTTTGCTTACGTCACAGTTTGTGTGCACACATTCGTCACGTGATGCACAATAAAATTTCGAAGGACAAACAGTTTTTCGCGCGCCTCAGTTTGACAGCTGTCTTCACGTTACTTACATTATTATTGCCATGGCTTCTTCCTCTACTTTGTATAACGTGTCTCTCGTGCCTGATGACGTCCCTGGAGCGACATTTGGACTGAAGAACAGATCATGGAATGTCCGAAACACTGCGACCGCGGACACCAGATGAGCATGTTCTCGGATGAGGTTATAGAACAGTTGCGTTTTGGGATGTTCAGTTATCCTATGGATGTTTTGTTTTGTTCTCGGACAATGTGTTGTAATTGCGCGAACACAACGCCTCGCGGAAACGCTACTGCACGAGAATTCCATGAATCTTTGTTATATAAACGTATTTCGTGATACTTCGGACAGTGTGTGTTAAAGGAGGTGTTAGACACTGTGGGTTAGGTATTAAAGTACTGTCGGAAATGCCAGAAAACTGCTTTTGACTTTTATTTAAAATTCAGAGGTATTACAGTTACTTAAATAACAAATATCACTTCAAGAAACATCTACCTAATGTAGACCGAGGGAATAAATTTTGAGACATGCTCTAAAATGTGATTTTACTGATGAAAATACCAAAAACTTAGAAAATGAGGGGGTAGTGGGACGTTATTTGATACAAACATTAACTGCCTGTGTTACGTCATCAGCATCCACGGTATCGACAGGTGAAATTGACACCTGAGCACACGCTCGGGCGAGGGGTCATCTCAATAGATGTTTTCTGCAAAATGTTGAATATGTGTACGTATAGTATACGTATCGGTTATGTAAAGGATCATTTGTGTATGTGTGTTTGTTTTTGAAATAAACATACGAATTACTGTACATTGGAAAGAAATGTGCAACTTTTAATAAATGTTATGCATGTCAACAGTATATTTCATTGAAAAAATATGGATGTAATTCGGTCAGTTTAATCTAGTTGTGAACATTGGCCAAAGATTTAACGAAGTCACTGGTGTAGCTTCTTTAGAATATATATATTTTTCTTCTCATAAAGTTTGTAGACCGCCCGTCTAAGCACTCCAAAGTTGTCAAGGATGGTTTTACGTCCCGGTTTTGCATTTGAGACGGCCCCTGTCTTGTCTGATTTGTTTAAAATATTGTCAACTTGTTCGTAAGACATGCCAACAGCTCTACAATTTCTGTAATAAACCCTTTCTAAACTAATGAAAGGTTTACCTCTGTCTTTTTTAAGCAGAAAAAAACTATAAACCTTTGCAACAATCGACTGCAAATCGTTGGCCATAGCGGACGATGTGATAAAGATGTGCATGCATGACGGGAAACTTATTTATCAAGACTTAACATTTATATTAATATTTCTTCAATAAAGAAACGATAATTAAGTAAAGTAACACAAACATTCAACATTATTTGTTTAAGAAAAACGTTAATTGATATTTTACACCACCTGTATTATTAGCATAAATGTAAAGACTATTTCAGATTTCTGTTGTTGAACTCTGAAAAAATCTTAGGTTGCTGTTTTGGTACCAAATTCTCTCCTGTAAACTGCCCTTTAAATGCATGGGAATGTTAAATCCGTTGAAATAAAAATTAGGTAGACAATAGACGAGTTGATATATTGACAACATAGTACATTTATCACCTTTATAAAGATATTAAGGCTAAAAAGCATTTTTCTAGCATTTCCGACAGTACTTTAGTGTTAGAATGGTAGATGGTTGCGTCGAACGAACATCTGTGTGTTGGATGTTGACGCGTTTGGGATGATTTGGTCATAATCGGACCTCAGCAAGGTATTGAAGCTTTCGTACAGTATCTTGCATTCGTTAGTGTATATGTAAATTCACAATTGTGGAGAAATAAAATTTGGATTAAATAATTAGAATTTTTGTTTTCATTCCACTGCAAAACAAAATGGTAGCAGGGCCTGGTTATGTTATGTTATGTCAGGTTAGTTGCAGGTGAGTTTAGTTGCGTGTCAAGATTAAATACAGGTTAGATTAGTGGAAGGTTAGTTTACATGCAGGTTAGGTTAGTTGCAAGTCAGATTAGTTTGTCATCATGTCGGAGAAATCGATGAAGCAAATAGCTTCAAACATTGAGGTAAAGGTCCCTAAAACAGACGTTGGTGACAAAATTATCAAATTAAGGAAACAAAAAGCAGCAGCTAAAACTGCATTTACAAAACGTAAGAACAAGTTGTATAACTTGATAGAACAAGTTGATGTTCCTTCCCGTCGGGGAGGTTAGAGATGAAATTGACAAGGTTCACTTCACCTTAAGGCAGTGAATATCATGGTTGATTTGATCCAGGCATATTCAGATAGCAGGGACACTGAAAACAAAAGTCAAGTCTACAAAGAACTTGCGTCTGTAGAAGGGATTAATGAAGATGTTGTTAAAATGGCGCAAGCATATTTGAATGACAGATCAGATGCTACTTCTGTAAGCAGCATAAGAACCGGTTTATCAATGCTATTCCATTCTCAAGATCAGACTATGCAAAAGGACAATCTGATAAGAATACAAAATGCAAACAGAACAGTGACAATGAACAAGACATAAATAAGAACGTGGTCACGGGAAAACATGAGAAGAAAGTCGAATGTTTAGATGACAAGTTGAATGTGGTTGAAAGTTCTGGAGCACATTATGATGTTCGCAGAAGAACGAACCCTGTCACAACACAAAATGAGCTTGGTGTAGATATGTGGAAACAACTCAAAGAGTGTCGATACCAACATTTAATTAAAATGTATGAGAATTGGAAGCAGCATTTGTAGCTTGTGGACATGGCGCCAGCCACCCCGAATACAAACTATTACAGTTAAGACAATGTCTTACCGGAGAAGCACTGAAAGTGATAGCGAGTTTAGGTCATAGTGCGGCTGCATATGACATCGCATTAGAACGTCTTGAACGCAAATATGGTGGCAAAAGACGTAACATTGCTTTGCAGTTAGGAGAGGTTACAAAGTTCAAACCAATTAGGGCAGGTAATGCCAGGGACTTAGAAGTTTGCAGACTTGCTTGATATTTTAGTGGCAAACCTTAGAGAATCAGACAAGTTAGAAGAGTTGGGTGATGGGACCTTATACTCACAATTACTACAGAAATTAACAGAATCCATGGTAATACAATATCAGAGGTGGATATTTGAGACCCAGAGACAGGAATTTGTTGAAGTCCTCAGGGAATGGGTTCTGCAAGAATCAGAGTTTCAGGTCATTGCCAGTGAAGTCATAAAAGGGGTTGCTGAAAAGCAGAGGTCACATGAACGTAAAACATCGGGTAAACATGGGACTTTCTTTGGCAATAAAGAGAATAAAAGTCAAACGGGTCCATGTCAAATGTGTCCAGGAAAAGTCATGAGATGTGGAAGTGCACAAAGTTCAAAACATTGAGCGTTAGTCGGAGGTGGGGAGGTTGCAAAGAGGTTGAATCTTTGCTTCCGTTGTCTAGGCTCCAACCACTGTGGTAGGAGTTGCACTAGGTTTAGTGAATGTGGGATAGGTGGTTGTTTAGCAAAATCACAATCACTTACTTCACACTGATAGGAAAGTAAGGGATTGGACAGATGGTGCAAAAGTAAGTCGCCCCCTAAATCCAGTAGATGAAACACAAACAACCACAATGTCTACTACCTCTCGGTGTGACATGTCATACACAGCATTGAGAACTGTCCCAGTAGTTATCACAAATGGGCATCGCAGGATTAGTCAACGCTCTCTTTAGATGGTGCAAGTACGCAGACATACATAAATGAAGATATAGCTGCAGAACTTGGGTTACAAGGACATTATCAGAAAGTGTCAGTAAAATGTTCTAAATGGCAGAAAGGAGAGTTTTGAATCAATGACTGTTAATTTTGGGTTAGAAAGCATTGATGGTTCAGTTGATGTATCTATGTCAGCTCTTACAACAACAGTTACAGACAAAATGCAAGTAGTAGACTGGGAGAAACATGGACATAAATGGAACATTTCAATCACATCAAATTCCCAAAACTTCGTTCTCGTACTGTGGTTGATGTCCTCATAGGCATTGACTACATTGACCTTCATCGATCATAAGAAGAGGTAAGTAGTGGTCAGGGAGAACCTGTTGCAAGACTTACACCTCTTGGGTGGACATGCATAGGACGTGTTCATGGTGAAAATGAAACACATTTTGCAAGTACTTTTCTCATTGATAACAATAGAACAGAATTGCAGAATCTAAACGCTTTAGTGCACAAGTTCTGGGAAGTAGAGGAATTTTCATGTAGCACAATGAATGACTACAATGATGATGAATTGTCTGCAGTTGAAAAAGTTAAACAGACACTTCAGCACAACAATGGTCACTACCAAGTAGGTATACCTTGGAGATATGACACACAGATGTTACCAGATAACTATAAGATGGCTGTCAATCGTCTTCTTAGCACTGAGAAAAAACTGTCGAAGGACAAAGAAATGGCTCAAGCTTATTGCTCCAGTTCTAGATCAATATGTGCAAAAAGGGATACATTCGTAAGGTATCGTCATTGGAAAATGAGAGTAAATGGTTTCTACCTCATTTTCCAGTAGTACGTCCAGGCAGAACTACAACCAAAGTACGCATTGTATTCGATGCTGCTGCAAAGTGTCAGGGTGTTTCACTCAATGACATAATACATCCAGGACCGAAGTTGCAGAATGATCTTTTTGAAATCTTGCTTCGATTTAGGAAGCAGCCCGTAGCACTTGTTTGTGACATCTCGGAGATGTACCTACAAATTGAGGTGAAACCTTAAGATCGTAAATACCTCAGGTTTCTGTGGCGATCCATAAATTCAAATGAAGAACCACAGGTGTATGAGTTTAACAGGGTGTTGTTCGGTTTGAATTGTTCACCACTCTTAGCGCAATGCATTTCACAAGAACATGCAAAAGCACATCAGAATGAATTTCCACTTGCTGTAGAGACAGTAGTAAGCTTTGTAGCAACCCACTATGTAATAACAACGCACTATGTAATAAAATCTAAGTCCAAAAACATTTCGGACTCAGACGATTTTATTACATAACGGGTTATTACAAACTGCGTTACACCAGTAGCAACCCACTATGTAATAACAACGCACTATGTAATACAATTTTCAGAGTCCAAAACATTTCGGACTCAGACGATTTTATTACATAACGGGATTACAAACTGCGTTACACCAGTAGCAACCCACTATGTAATAACGACGCACTATGTAATACAATTTTCAGAGTCCAAAACATTTCGGACTTAGGCGATTTTATTACAAAGCGAGTTGGTACTTTTGCCTAAGGCTGGAAAATGACTGAAAATCAAAGTTGAAGATATTCCTTCCGGTGAGGACAATATGTGTTCTACACCCTTAATTAAGTGTAAACTTCAGCTTAAACCCGTTCCATCATATGAACTGTTGATATTTCTGAGTTTTCTGATGGTTTATTACAAACCGCGTTGGTATTACATACCGGGTTGAGCAGCGAAATGTAATAAGATTTTGCACATCTTAACGCATTATGTAATAAAACTCAGAAAGTGTCTAACGTCACCTGTAAGCCTGGAAAATGACTGAAAAGCAAAGTTGAAGATATTCTTTCAGGTAAAGATAATACATGTCCTACACACTTGACTAAGTGTAAACTTCAGCTTAAGCCCGTTCCATGATATGAACTGTTAACATTTCTGAGTTTTGTGATAGTTTATTACAAAACGCGTTGGTATTACATACCGGTGAAGACAATATGTGTTCTTAATTCTAAACTACATGAAAACCTTCTGATCGTTTATTGCAATACCGAGTCCCTGAATAATGACAGTGTGCAGAATATGTACATTACGTTTTCTGTGGAAGCAAACACAATTGAACCACAATGTAGTTATGAGTGCAATGATCAGTATGTAACACAATTAGCTTTCTGATCGAATAGTGTATTTACGAAAATCGAAACGAGAAACAAATGCCCAACACCTGAGTTAAAATGTTAATATAATTGTGAATCTGTACTGTTCGAAAGACCTTACTACTTGGGCGCCCAAAGACAGACTGCCAACACATAGATTTACATATTCTTGAGTTGTGAAATCTTTTCCGCTTGCTTGAACAGCAGGACCAATGCCAAAAGCAAATCAAGCTGGTGCATGTTCAAAATGTTTAGATTCGAATTGCATAACGACGTCAATCCATCTGCGTGATCCTGAGCTAATGAGGAAACCGGTATACACAGCGGCAGCATTGTCATAAAATGAAAAGTCGGTTGAGTTTATAGTATACAATTAAAACTGACCACAACATGATGTTGGTACGGCAGCTTCAAATACTTAAACTGCCAGAGCACAACAACATCAAAGAAATCTTTCAATGAGCTAGTCACCCGTCGTGGTTAAAAGGTGCACCATGATGGCACAGGCTATAGTTCGAAACACATACTTATTGAGTTTGAACAAAGATGAAATTGATCATAGTTACAAAAGACCATGGCGATACGAAATGTGATGGATACAGAAAATGGAACTTGTCCAAAAATCCCTCGAAACCCATAGTGCTAGAGCTAGTCACCGCTAGATAACGGCACCATGGCGGTACATAATATTAATCCAAACATATCCTAGCTGAGTTTGATTGATTGACTGAACTGGTTTTAACGGCGCTTCGACACAAAAGTGAGTGAGTGAGTGAGTTTAGTTTTACGCCGCTTTTAGCAATATTCCAGCAATATCACGGCGGGGGACACCAGAAATGGGCTTAACACATTGTACCCACGTGGGGAATCGAACCCGGGTTTTCGGCGTGACGAGCGAACGCTTTAACCACTAGGCTACCCCACCGCCCCGACACAAAAGGCCTTAAAGCGCCTATATACAGTCATTTGGTATAAAAAATGATTGGAATAATGAGAACAAGTCAGCAGAATGCAAGGAAAGTCGAAAATGTGGACAAGTGGAAATATGTGAAAAGATGGTCCTCCTTGATCGCTTTTTACGATCCTGCAAGTGCCATCCTACCCTGTAACGGCGTTATCCGCCTATTGTGACAGGTACGACAAGTGGGGTTTGCCGTGGATCCATTCTATCCCGTATCCGCTCGGGTATATTGGTGGGTTTGTGTATTAGTACCTGTGTATGCATTTGTGTTCCCGTGTTGAAGAATGGTGGCCATATATATGTTGTGGCTCACCCGTAACGTTCCTAAACCCATACTGCTATAATAGAACTTACTAGCTGGCAATGTTCTCCGTTAGTAAAAAGCCTAACCAACCGCGGCAAGGTCGAGAACTATGTGGCAGGTTTGTTTTTGTTTTTGTATTTTGTTGTTGTTTTTATTTTTCTTTTATTTTTTTTATTATTATTTTATTTTATTTTTCAAAAGGAAAACACGTGTGCCTAACACGAAGAGATATCACATATTCAATAACTATATTGTTGAATCCACTTTTAATGTGATAAAGTTATGTGTACATTGTTCACATTGATACCTTTGTATTGCATGCTGAGCATGGATATGAATATGTTATAATAGCAGCTATGGGTATGTTTTCAAGATAGCCTATTGGGGTAGCCTATTGGTTAAAGCGTTGGCTCGTCACGCCGAAGACCCAGGTTCGAATCCCCACATGGGTACAATGTGTGAAGCCCATTTCTGGTGTCCCCCGCCGTGATGTTGCTGGAATATTTGCTGAAAGCGGCGTAAAACCAAACTCAGTCAGTCAGTAATGTTAAAAACTTGGACGCCATTAGGGACGGTCTGTTTGAATAACATCTTCTTTTCATTTTACTTCTCATATTCCTTCATTTTATTTCTATCTTTGTTGCATTTAACGCCCTTTCCAATGTGATTTAAGTTACATAAAGACGATCCGATATCCTAACACTGTTCCTGGAATTCCTAACCAGTACGATGCCATTCTTTCCCACATAAACGAGAGGGGGAAAGCGAAAAATTATGTCTTTGTTTGTTGAATTTTACGGTGCACCGACACCGAAAAGGTCATATAGCGCCGATTGTGTTATATAAAATGATCTTACCAATTGTTCGGAAAAGGTAAGCTCTAAATGAGATGAATTACATCTCTCGTGAGTGAGTGAGTGAGTGAGTTTAATTTTACGCCGCACTCAGCAATATTCCAGCTATATGGCGGGAAAACATCTAGAATTCTTCAGTACTGTATATTAAATAACTAGATACATTTAATGGGAGGGGCATATGAGGGGTGTTCGAGAAGCACGTTCACAGACAATGTTATTTATTCATTAACCTGTGCTGTGCTGTCTCCATCTCGAACACCTGGCTGTCCCTTTCTCTGCACTCCTCCCTCGTAACAAATAGTGAACTGTGTCAATATTTTAATGATAGATTGTTAAACAACTTTTTTTATTTTAAGGACAAAATTCTGCAAAACCTCACAGAGTTGGTATGATGTTTTGATTATGATCAGCGTTTCATTGAGTATGTTATGTTTATTAGTTTTCGAGTTAGATTGCAATTCATCGGTCCGCTTTTGAGCCAAACGGACTATACCAAGAAGACCACCGCGACTACCGCCAACACTACAACATCCACTTCCATTTCGACTACCACTACGACTATGTACCAGCTTATCGTAAGGCTCTCAGTATATTTCGCTGTTCAGGCCATCAGTTAATGAAAGAGTCTGGAAGAAAATCTGGTCTGTCAAGAATTCTAGATTATGTCCATTTTTTGTTATACCTGTAATTGAGACAGAATATCACATGTGTTTGGAATGTCCTTTTTACTATAATCTCAGACGTACAATTTTGCCTGAGTTCTATTGTACTCATCCTTCTTATGATAAACTGGTATTACTTTGCACATCACACGATTTAGGTATTTTAAATCGTTTAGCGAAGTTTCTGTTCCTTGCATTCAAACAACGTAACAATTACCTTAACAAAACTTGTACAACCCATTAAGTGTATGTTTATTGACCTTGTACAGTGTTATGGCGCTCCAGATTTCCACTTTCATGATATGACTCATGTAACTGTATAATGGGCCTTTGGCCCCCTTAATGGAATAAACCAATTATTACTAGACCGATTACGACGAACGATTACGACTACCGCTACGACTACTACTACGACGACAACTACAACTACCACTACTGCTACTATTACTACGACGACGACCACCAGCCAACACCACCAGCACTACTGTTGCCACTGCTACAACTTCTACTGCTGTTGCTGCTACTGCTGTTGCTGCTCTACTACTGTTAAGGCTACTACGTCTACTACAGTTACTGTTACTGCCATTATATACTCTTTTACTGTTCACCCACGATGGGAACGTTATTTAAAGAATGTATGTATATATCCAACGTATAGAGCTTAAGTAAGTTGTACAGTATGTCCAAAAATATATGTCCCGCTAATAAAGAAAAATATTGTAATAGTTAGGAATTAAATGTATCATGTCCTATATATCAGTTTTGAAGCTGAAAGGTTTTGTGTAAAGTATGTCAAAACGTTATGTGACGTTATCGTAACGTCTTATGACGTCATTTATGACATTATATGGTATGTTTCTTTACCTGAAAATGACTGATTATGCTGAAATGACATACACTTTGACGTCATTTACGACGTCATTAGGTGTTACGTGAATCCTGCATGCCGTTCTGGGGCCGTATTTATCAAACAACTTAAAAGTCATTAAAAAACTTAAGTCAGTTAAAACTTAGTTTTCACGTTTTTCCACTTAAGTTTTGTGGTAAAAACTTAAAGTCATATTTATCAACAGACTTAGACTTAAGTTTTATCATTTTGACTTAACTATTAAGACTCATCTTGGTAGGCTTAAATCAACTCTTTTGACTTAAGTCATATGAAACAAAATGGCTGTCACACGTATTCAAAGGTATTTAATGAAGAAGAGAGTTCTGCATACATTAGATGATAATGAGCTGTTACAAAGGTACAGATTTGACAGAAACAGTATTGTTTACATCTGTGATTTACTAGAACACGATCTAAGTCCATGGCGCATCAGGTTATTGCAGTGTCCTGCGTTACCAAAGTGCTTCGTCACTTTGCGTTATCTTGCCACTGGCAAATTTCAGATGTGCAATGGCGATGACCATGGACTGAGCCAGCCCACCATCTCAAGAGTCATCGAACAAACGCTTCAATCACTCACAAGTCAGCGTATGGTCCGTAGATTTGTCACCTTTCCCACGCAAGCCCAAGATATAAGACGACACCAGCGTCGATTTTTATCGACTGCAAACTTCCCCGGTGTAGTAGGTGTCATTGATGGCACTCACGTTCAAATTCAGGCCCATCCGTGAAATGAGAATGAATTCATTAACGGGCATCACTACCACAGTATTAATACACAGATAGTGATTGACAGCGACGACCGAATCGTCGACATCGTAAGCAGCACGTTGGCCTGGCTCAACGCATGACTCCGCATCTTGACAACAAGCGGGTTATGTCCCGGATGTTTTGAGGAACCAGTTACCCGTAAGTTGTCATCTGCTTGGCGACAGCGGCTACCCATGTCGGAGGTGGATTTTTAGTTTTACCATTTTGCGTCCCCTTCCTGGATCACAGACAAACTACAACGGGTATAATTGCTATTTCTTCAGCGGAGTCAGCTTCGAGTACCTAACCAATAGAGTGATTTCCCTTGGTTATGTGAAATACAATCTTCAACATAAAAACGAAATGGAAGACTTACATATCTTTGCTGAAATGCATTATTCGGGCAACATGTCATTACAAAATCATAATGTCTACTTCTTTTTTTGTTGTTGTAAATGCATCTTTGGTGACTTATCAATGAAACAATACGTGTGGGCAAGTAAAGTGTATAATGATATCTCCATTTTGATTTAATACCACCCATAAATATTATATGATCATCTAGTGATTCCAGTTGTATTTATTACTGCAATTTTTCAGATCACATAAAAACCAGAAACTGTGTGGAAAGAGGTATTGGACAACTGAAGCGGCGGTTTCATGTACTACATGGAGAATCGAATTCCCGAAGGCGTACAGGTATAGCATTATCAGAATGTTTCTGTAACTCCATTGAAGTTGAAGTTAAATGCCATTTTAACACATATAATAATCCCCAATACCATACCCTAAGGACCTATGTTCAGGTCAGATAAAGGAAACCAGCACACGAATTAAAGAGATAAACCAATAACGTATGAATACATTAACAAATCTCCAAACAAAAGAATGTAAAAATGTCTACACTTTTCAATCCCGTCCCTAACATAAAACAAGATTGGATAAAGAATCAGATATATATTGATCTTACTGTCAATAGCACCTCACTCAATATTGACAGATGAATTATTGTAATCTAAAGGAAGTTCAACTAGTAATAAAAATTAGTTATCTCAATAATCATATTTAAAAGATCATATTTCAAGACAATGGAATCATATGCTTATAGAGTGATGAAGGTTTAAAACCATGGAAGTAGGAACTATTTTACGTGAAATGTGTTGTGAAATGAAAAGATATATATTCAAAATATCTGAATGAAGTGGCATTTTTCTGCATAGCTACTAAAATTAAAAGCATAAACATTGCCAGGATCAAAATACTCTTTAGTGTCAGATTAGTAGGGGTAGGGATTTTACCAGAAGTATTAGATGTGAAATACATTCATGGAAAGATAATGTTTCTAGAAACATTGGATTTATGACAAAATAACATTTTTTTTAGATGAGAGGCACATTAATTGCTGAATATATTAGTGGTTAGGTATTCAACTAAAATCAGTTCCATGGGAGATTTTCTCACTAACATTACATTAAGCTATTATTTGATAAGAGAAATGAACATCAATTAAAATGGAAGTATCAAAACTAAATATTTCTTGGTCAAATACAATAAGTCCTCTACATCCTACTTTTTAATTAAATTGACAGAAATTTCTTGACCATTTATTTTGTGTCTTGACTATGTTTTGTAATATGTCCCTAGGTAATAATTGCTTGTGCAGTGCTGCACAATATCAGCAAGGACAGAAGAATGTCCCAATGCCAGGTCAAGTGGGGCAGCGGTCAAGCCTGGACAGCTGAGGAGGCACAGGTCTGCAAGGTTTGCCAGCCATTGCTCCTACAGCATCAGGAGCCAGATACAGGGAACAATTTGCGATCAGCTTCTTTTTTAATGTACGTATTTCCAAAGTCTCTCATGAAAGTCATAGAAGAAATGCATTGATTATTAATTTCATATTCCTAAATGCAAGACCTCTAAGGGACCGTTCATAATTTATGTCTCTAGGGGAAGAAATGATGATTGTCATGGAGAAACATGTACAATGTGAATGACTCCCCTAAAATTTAAGTACAAAGTACTTGCCACCCCCTACCATGTCATGCACAAGGTCATTTTACCCACTCACGTCTTTTAACATAAATTAATTAATATTCACTATTTACAAAATTTCTGACCCCCTAGTACATGTGAGCAGTTACTGACAGCCCCCTACCTCCCACAGAACAAATGGTGACCACTCCTGACCACTCCTTAAAATCATCAACACAGACACAGACACACAGACACACACAGACAGACACACACACACACACACACCATTAAATTTTGAAAGGTCCCCAATAATTACAATGTATATACCCTATACTGTCATTAGTGCCTGTACAATCTATTCTTCTAGTTTATTAATTCTTCTCTTAAGATACTCTCTTTTTTAATTTCAAACATTCAATCTCTAATTCCAGTTTTCTTTCTGTAGTGCCTCCACAGAAGGCTGATGCTGGCACTGACAGGCTGTCTTCTCTGGCAGGTGGTAAATGTTCACCATGTCCTGGACCTCGTCACCGACCATGATAGGGCTACAACAAAATCATGATTTGTAAAATATATAAAGAGAATGAAATACATGTTCATAATATTTCCATATCGAGCCTTGTGTTTTATGTTCAAACAGTGTCATGTCAGTCATTTCAAACCAAGTGATCCTGACAGGCAGATTGGGAAAGAATGTAAATTATAATTTCCCCAAACTGTAGGACTTCATGTAATTCATGCAGGGCAAGATGAACTGATGAAGTACTAAGTGACAAATGTCGAGTGTTGTCTGCTTAACAAGCAGTGGAGGCCTGGAGTAAGTTCAGTATTTTCAGATGGCTGAACCTTCTGTCATGGAATAATAATTCATATGAAAATTCATTATTAATTATAGCCACTACAAAGGGATATATAAGGAAAATATAAATATAGAATATTAGATTCATCATGTATCAGTTAGAGAGAAGACTCCAGTCAAAGTAGTAAAACTCATCTCACAGACATACTATTGAAAAAAGTATATATGTTACGGCTGCATCATTTCACAGATGTTCAAGATGAATCCTAGCCCTAAGGTATCAATGACTCAGCTGTTAGAGAAACCCTGACAAAAATATTGCAGTGGTTTTAGTGTTGTATAAAAGCGGATTAATATCAAAATGGATATGGCATGTACCTTTCTCTTGAAGTGATGGCATCAAGCAGTTGCAGGGCAGTGGAATCCACACGAGTCTGAGATACCCGTAAGACTTAAGTTGTCCCTCCCAATGGCCTCAACAAGCTGCATCTATTGACCGGACTGACCGGAGGGTTGGAGGTGGTCCGCCTCCTGTAAATGCAAAAAAAAAGTAGATTAATTGCTTAAAAATATGATTATCTTAGGTCAGACCAAACTTATTTCTTGTTTCACAGATTTTTTGTCCTCAGAGAAACCCAAAGGCAGGAGGTAAAAAAAATAAATAAATCACCAGTCAAAGTAATATTCCTTCTAAATACTCAAAGTATCATACTTTTGGCAATTTTTTTAAGTGTATATGGGGCAAAGTCAACCCTAAACAAATTTTTCTTGTAAGTTTATATATTTGGCCAAAAAATAAAAACATTAGGATTTTAGTTTTTGAGCGGGGAAAATTAATTTTATTTCTTTTCTTATTCTTGAAAAAATACGACAGGCAGATCTGTAAAACCAGAAATAAAATTGGTCTGGCCTTATGTAGAAATATATCCACAAACCCAGGAGGTAAGTACTCACTTTACGATGAAACACTGGAATAGAGTAGGTTTATGTTGTAACATGTTATATTTGGCATTACACTTTCTTAGTAAAGTACAGATTCTAGTACTTTTGTTGGCTGGAGTTCCATCCGGGAATCGAACCCATGCCCTCAGAGTCCAGGCACCTAATCCGCCAGCACACAAAGTCAGCCGCCTAACCCGCTCAGCTGGCGATAGGTGCCTGACTCTGTGGGAATGAGTTCAAGTCAGATGGGATTCAGCTAACAATACTAGAATCTATACTTCACTAATACTGTGAAAGTGTAACATATGTTACATTTGACCACTTTCTTAATGGCATTGTGTAATTATAGGTTTATGTTGGTAGAAAATATTCGGTATATACAAGAACTTACAATGTAGGTCTGGAAATATTGTGAGTGAAACTCTTTTTCCCACTTTCTGACATTTATCACATCATTTATGTAACCTTTTATGACACTTATATTTTGATAACTAATAATAATACTGTAACCATAAACATGCTTACCAGTGGCAATGGTTTGCTGCCCTGAACTTGGAATAGGTCTTCTTGGATGAACTCTTCAAGTTCTTCCATTTTTCCACCTCATCCTAATGGTCCTCTTGTGGGTGATGCTTGAATTGAGAGTGTCTGTAATCATCTACAATGTAAACAGAATACATCAAATGGGGAAAAATCCCATCAATTTACATCTAGATATTTAATCAGTGCATAAAAACTTGACTTTTGCACGTGAACTAGTTATCAAGTGCATTTTGTGCTCTTATTTGAACAATAATATAAAAAAAAGAAAGAAAAACGAGATGTGTACTGCAGTATTCATTTTTCAAAATATTTAATTCTTTTCCTAATATTGCCGTAATTTCAGTATGTCAGTAAAATGACGTATGTGGTTTTGCAATTTGTACCGAAAGTCCTAGGGGAATTAATACCCAACAAAACAACAATTGACCACTACATGGGTATGTAAATGTGTGATTATATCAGTCAGGTTGTGTGAAACGAATCCATCGTCAGAACAGCCACTAGATCTATCGCGGAGCTTCAGACGCGTACCTGCCCGCCTCCTGTCGTTTCACGGAGGTGATGCCAGACCCCAAACTTGCCCTCAAGCACCACTCTGTTGGCCGCAACTGGCTCCGCTAACAGCAGACCTCCTCTTTTGTGAAATTAGGCCGCCTCTTCTTCATTTGATCCGCCATAGTATCCATTCGATGCTGTTCGTGTATCGTGCCTGCGCTGTCCAGGAATTTCCCCGGGGATGTTTTATGTCTCTCAGTAAAAGAGTTCCACTGGTAGGCTAAAATAAGCAGGATAGTCCCTAGTGATCACGTGATCGCGTTCGACAGAAATGGACTTAGTTTTTTGTCGGCGGACTTAGCTAAGTTTCAGACTTAGCCCGTTTGTGAAATACCAACTTAAGTTTTTGACTTGGCTA